>NW_027308524.1:77500-85000 GCF_047496885.1 Scyliorhinus torazame | reverse complement strand
ACGCACGCCTCGGCCTCACAAGGGCTGCGAGAATTCTCGGTCGATGTCCGTCTGTGACTCGGGGCGGCGGGGGAACCCACACAGCACGGGGAGGGTCAACCGCTCAGCCTGAACACCAGCCCACAATAGCGCTGGCCCGCCGAGGGCCCTCCCACGTCGGACACGACTCGCCTGATCGTTCGAGAGGTAGGTGCCGAGAGGTACGCCGCCGTGTGCGGAAGGAAGCAACAACGACTGGCCGCCACGGGCGTGACCTCTCGCGCCCGAGAATCTGCTCTCGGCCAAGGCTTTCGGCGCTCGCACGACACTTGCAACCAGCCGGCGTGCGGCGCCTGACTTCAATCAGGTTTCTGGGAACGCCCCGACATGTGCCTCTGTGCAACCCGTTAACCGTGACACATGCGACTGCAACCCAAGGGAACCAGGCACGGGAACGCCGCCGCCCCGCGTCGCCTGAAAACAGACTTGGGCACCCTGGCCTCCAGGTGTGCCCGAAAACAAGACAAGAGGTGCCCAGTCACAAAGGCTAAACCTCGACAGACATTTTATAATGTGTCTTCTACCATATATGTCTGTCTCTTCTTGAATTATTGTACAAGGATATATATATATATAATTGTGTCTTTGTTTTCTCGCCATTAAAAACTTTGTAAGTGTTTCTCTCTCGCCACAGAAAAAACACTTTGTCTGTTTTTTTTACAAGTATGTTTCTCACACAAGAGTTCACAGAAACACATTGTTTGTATCAGAGTTACCGCCGGCTCGGACTCTGACCGATTTTTAGGCCGGCAAATGAGTTCGAAAAGTCCGTCAAAATTGTTGCTAAAACCCCTTGAGGACTTCCGAGTGCTCATTGGTAAGGCCTTCGATTTGAAATCGGGACCGTACCTCAAAGTAGCACTTTCCTGGGTACTTTCAAAGTGCTACCGCTGCCAGAAAATGTTCTAAAAATCGTGTTCCCGAAAATCTCCGGGCACCCCGCCAACCCCTCGTGACGCCAAATGCAAATGGCAAATCGGCGGGAGGTCGCCCGGTAGTCCATCCGAGGAAGGCGCTCCAAATCCCCGCAAATCGACTTTTTCAAAACCTCATCGGCACTACCGAGGGCAAGTGGTTAACCAGCTGTCCGAGACATTCGACCACAAATGCAAGTGGCAGCTCGGCGGGACCAATCCACTCCACCTTAGCGGGAACACCCCCACTCTGTCCTCGGTAAATCGGCTGGACACGACCTCATACACTTCCGAGGGCAAGTGATTAACTAACGGTAGGGTGCACTTTTCATATATGCACGTGCCCCATCGGCGGGACCAATCCACTCCTCCGTTCCGCTCTCCTGCAACCTTGGCCCCGGTAAAGCGGCGGCACAGGACCTCATAGACCTCCTGGAAGTCGCCAGAGGCTAAGTCCGACTGGTTTATGACTTGCCACTGCCTGGACCTGCCCCCACAGGCTAAGTCCGACTGGTTTATGACTTGCCACTGTCTCCACCTCCCTCCACAGGCTAAGTCCGACTGGTTTATGACTTGCCACTGTCTCCACCAGCCTCCACAGGCTAAGTCCGACTGGTTTATGATTTGCCACTGTCTCCACTGGTTCATGACTTGCCACTGCCTGGACCTGCCTCCACAGGCTAAGTCCGACTGGTTTATGACTTGCCACTGCCTGGACCTGCCCCCACAGGCTAAGTCCGACTGGTTTATGACTTGCCACTGTCTCCACCTCCCTCCACAGGCTAAGTGCGACTGGTTTATGACTTGCCACTGTCTCCACCAGCCTCCACAGGCTAAGTCCGACTGGTTTATGATTTGCCACTGTCTCCACTGGTTCATGACTTGCCACTGCCTGGACCTGCCCCCACGGGCTAAGTCCGACTGGTTTATGACTTGCCACTGTCTCCACCTTCCCTCCACAGGCTAAGTGCGACTGGTTTATGACTTGCCACTGTCTCCACCAGCCTCCACAGGCTAAGTCCGACTGGTTTATGATTTGCCACTGTCTCCACTGGTTCATGACTTGCCACTGCCTGGACCTGCCTCCACAGGCTAAGTCCGACTGGTTTATGACTTGCCACTGTCTCCACCAGCCTCCACAGGACAAGTCCGACTGGTTTATGATTTGCCACTGTCTCCACTGGTTCATGACTTGCCACTGCCTGGAACTGCCTCCACAGGCTAAGTCCGACTGGTTTATGACTTGCCACTGTCTCCACCAGCCTCCACAGGCTAAGTCCGACTGGTTTATGATTTGCCACTGTCTCCACTGGTTCATGACTTGCCACTGCCTGGCCCTGCCTCCACAGGCTGAGTCCGACTGGTTTATGATTTGCCACTGGTTCATGACTTGCCACTGCCTGGACCTGCCTCCACAGGCTGAGTCCGACTGGTTTATGATTTCCCACTGGTTCATGACTTGCCACTGCCTGGACCTGCCTCCACAGGCTGAGTCCGACTGGTTTATGATTTGCCACTGGTTCATGACTTGCCACTGCCTGGCCCTGCCTCCACAGGCTGAGTCCGACTGGTTTATGATTTGCCACTGGTTCATGACTTGCCACTGCCTGGACCTGCCTCCACAGGCTGAGTCCGACTGGTTCATGACTTGCCACTGCCTGGACCTGCCTCCACAGGCTTAAGTCCGACTGGTTTATGACTTGCCACTGTCTCCACCAGCCTCCACAGGCTAAGTCCGACTGGTTTATGATTTGCCACTGTCTCCACCAGCCTCCACTGGTTCATGACTTGCCACCGACTCGGCCAGCCTCCCCAGGCGAAGCGCGGGCGTTTGGTGACAATTCCAAGGCAGACCAAGGCAAACACGGCCCCTTGCGCGGCGGGGAGCCGTGCCCGGCCTCGGCGGGGCGTCGGGCCGCCGTTTGGAGCGCCGGCCGAAAACCCGAAAAAAGGGCGAAAATCGGAAAGAATTCGCGCCCGATCGGGCCGAGCGGCCGGCGGGGCGGCAGCCCGGGTCGGTCTCCGCAGACCTGGAGGCTCGAGGGGACCTTTCCGACCAAAGTCCATTTCTCGATTTTCCACCTCCTACCAATCTGCAGGTACCCCGCCAACCCCTCGGGACGCCAAACGCAAATGGCAAATCGGCGGGAGGGCGCCCGGTAGTCCATCCGAGGAAGGCGCTCCAAGTCCCCGCAGATCGGCTTTTTCAAAACCTCATCGGCACTACCGAGGGCAAGTGGTTAACCAGCTGTCCGAGACACTCGACCACAAATGCAAGTGGCAGCTCGGCGGGACCAATCCGCTCCCTTTAGCGGGAACACCCCCACTGTGTCCCCGGTACCACGGCTGGACACGACCTCATACACTTCCGAGGGCAAGTGATTAACTAACGGTAGGGTGCACTTTTCATATATGCACGTGCCCCGTCGGCGGGACCAATCCACTCCTCCGTTCCGCTCTCCTGCAACCTTGGCCCCGGTAAAGCGGCGGCACAGGACCTCATAGACCTCCTGGAAGTCGCCAGAGGCTAAGTCCGACTGGTTTATGACTTGCCACTGCCTGGCCCTGCCTCCACAGGCTAAGTCCGACTGGTTTATGACTTGCCACTGGTTCATGACTTGCCACTGCCTGGCCCTGCCTCCACAGGCTAAGTCCGACTGGTTTATGATTTGCCACTGGTTCATGACTTGCCACTGCCTGGCCCTGCCTCCACAGGCTAAGTCCGACTGGTTTATGATTTGCCACTGGTTCATGACTTGCCACTGCCTGGCCCTGCCTCCACACGCTAAGTCCGACTGGTTTATGATTTGCCACTGGTTCATGACTTGCCACTGCCTGGACCTGCCTCCACAGGCTAAGTCCGACTGGTTTATGATTTGCCACTGGTTCATGACTTGCCACTGCCTGGACCTGCCTCCACAGGCTAAGTCCGACTGGTTTATGATTTGCCACTGGTTCATGACTTGCCACTGCCTGGCCCTGCCTCCACAGGCTGAGTCCGACTGGTTTATGACTTGCCACTGCCTGGACCTGCCTCCACAGGCTAAGTCCGACTGGTTTATGACTTGCCGCTGCCTGGACCAGCCTCCACAGGCTAAGTCCGACTGGTTTATGACTTGCCACAGTCTCCGCCAGACTCCACTGGTTCATGACTTGCCACCGCCTCGACCAGCCTCCCCAGGCTAAGTCCGAGCGTTGCGGTGGCCATGCCAGTGCCGACGAGGTCTGATCCGGTCCCTCGCGCTCCGGAGAGACGTCCCCGGCCTCGGCGGGGCGTCGGGCCGCCGTTTGGAGCGCCGGCCGAAAACCCGAAAAAAGGGCGAAAATCGGAAGAAATTCGCGCCCGATCGGGCCGAGCGGCCGGCGGGGCGGCAGCCCGGGTCGGTCTCCGCAGACCTGGAGGCTCGAGGGGACCTTTCCGACCAAAGTCCATTTCTCGATTTTCCACCTCCTACCAATCTGCAGGTACCCCGCCAACCCCTCGTGACGCCAAACGCAAGTGGCAGACCAGCGGGACGGACCACCGGTAGTCATGCCGGGAATGAGGTCTCGGCGTCGGCATAAGGTGGGTGGATCGGACCCCATCCGGCCTACGGTTCTTTTTCAAAACGGCGCCCCCGGCCCCCGCCGGCGGCGGCCTTGGCGGCCGGGTGGGCGCCCCTCCTCGAATCGCCACCCTGCCCCGGGGTGAGCCGCTTCGCCGCCGCCCGGCGCCGTCAACAACCTTGTCCTGGTTTATGACTTGTCACCGCCGCTGGTTTATGACTTGTCACCGCCGCTGGTTTATGACTTGTCACCGCCGCTGGTTTATGACTTGTCAGCACCGGCGGACGGCCTCTCGCCGCCCTTTGGACGCCCCGGCGGCGGACCGTGACCCCCCACGGCTGGCCCGCGCGGGGCCCGCCACCCGCCCAAGGGGCGCCCCCTGCCGTTCGCCCACCTAACGCACGGCTGGAACAGCACCAAGCCCCGCAGCCGGCCAACGGCGGCACACACTGACCGCAGCCCACCGGAGGCACGTCGGGCCGTGGCCGTACCCCGCCCGACAGCGCCCCCTGCGGGCCACGGACCAGGCGGACGTTGGGACGAGACGATCCCCGGCCGAGGCGCTCTCTGAGCCCGCCAGGGACCGGTGCACCGCCGGCGGACGCTGCACCCGGTACACGAGCGCCCTCTGCCCGCCGGGGACCGGTGCACCGCCGGGGGAGTCTGCACCGGGCCCAGGAGCTCCCTCTGCCCGCCAGGAACCGGGGGGACCGCCGGCGGAGGCTGCACCGGGCCCAGCAGGTCACTCTGCCCGCCAGGGACCGGGGGGACCGCCGGCGGAGGCTGAGCCCGGCCCAGGAGCTCCCTCTGCCCGCCAGGAACCGGGGGGACCGCCGGCGGAGGCTGAACCCGGCCCAGGAGGTCACTCTGCCCGCCAGGGACCGGGGGGACCGCCGGCGGAGGCTGCACCGGGCCCACGAGCTCCCTCTGCCCGCCAGGGACCGGGGGGACCGCCGCCGGAGGCTGCACCCGGCCCAGGAGCTCCCTCTGCCCGCCAGGGACCGGGGGGACCGCCGGCGGAGGCTGCACCCGGCCCAGGAGGTCCCTCTGCCCGCCAGGGACCGGGCGGACCGCCGGCGGAGGCTGCACCGGGCCCAGGAGCTCCCTCTGCCCGCCAGGGGCCGGGGGGACCGCCGCCGGAGGCTGCACCCGGCCCAGGAGCTCCCTCTGCCCGCCAGGGACCGGGGGGACCGCCGGCGGAGGCTGCACCGGGCCCAGGAGCTCCCTCTGCCCGCCAGTGACCGGGGGGACCGCCGCCGGAGGCTGCACCCGGCCCAGGAGCTCCCTCTGCCCGCCAGGGACCGGGGGGTCCTCCGGCGGAGGCTGCACCCGGCCCAGGAGGTCCCTCTGCCCGCCAGGGACCGGGGGGACCGCCGGCGGAGGCGGCACCGGGCCCAGGAGCTCCCTCTGCCCGCCAGGGACCGGGGGGACCGCCGCCGGAGGCTGCACCCGGCCCAGGAGCTCCCTCTGCCCGCCAGGGACCGGGGGGTCCGCCGGCGGAGGCTGCACCCGGCCCAGGAGGTCCCTCTGCCCGCCAGGGACAGGGTGTAACGCCGGCGGAGGCTGCCTCCGGCCCAGGAGGTCCGTCTGCCCGCCAGGGACCGGGGGGACCGCCGAGGAGTCTCTGCCCGTCCCAGATACTCCCTATCCCTACCCCTAACCGTATCCCTAACCCTATCGCCTAACCCTAACCCTATCCCTAACCCTAACCCTAACCCTATCCCTAACTCTAACCCCATCGCCTAACCCTAACCCTATCCCTAACCCTATCCCTAACCCTAACCCTATCCCTAACCCTAACCCTAACCCTATCCCTAACCCTAACCCTATCCCTAACGCTAACCCTAACCCTATCCCTAACCCTAACCCTAACCCTAACCCTATCCCTAACCCTAACCCTAACCCTATCCCTAACCCTATCGCCTAACCCTAACCCTATCCCTAACCCTATCGCCTAACCCTAACCCTAACCCTAACCCTATCCCTAACCCTAACCCTATCCCCTAACCCTAAACCTATCCCTAACCCTAACCCTAACCCTAGCTCTAACCCCATCGCCTAACCCTAACCCTATCCCTAACCCTAACCCTATCCCTAACCCTAACCCTAACCCTAACCCTAACCCTATCGCCTAACCCTATCCCTAACCCTAACCCTATCCCTAACCCTAACCCTAACCCTATCCCTAACCCTAACCCTATCCCTAACCCTAACCCTATCGCCTAACCCTAACCCTATCCCTAACCCTAACCCTATCGCCTAACCCTAACCCTATCCCTAACCCTAACCCTATCGCCTAACCCTAACCCTATCCCTAACCCTAACCCTATCCCTAACCCTAACCCTAACCCTATCCCTAACCCTAACCCTAACCCTATCCCTAACCCTAACCCTAACCCTATCCCTAACCCTATCGCCTAACCCTATCCCTAACCCTAACCCTATCCCTAACCCTATCGCCTAACCCTAAACCGAACCCCAACCGCAACCCCCAACACCAAAAGGCACCGGGCCGTAAGCCTGCACCCGCACCGGCAGTGCCCTAGCCCCCTCGGGGAAGAAGGGACTCCGTCTCCACACCGCACCCGCCCCAGCTGCGCTCTCTCCCCGCCACCGCCGAAGGCACACGATTTGAACCGCTCCTCCCGTCCGGGGAAGCACACTCGGCAGCACGCCTACCTCCTTCCCAACGGGACCAGGACCGAAGGGCACACAGACCCTCCACCACCCCACCAACGTGACCCCAAGCCCGGGCACCCCCTTCAAATTCGCCCGCTGGGACGTGTATTAAGCCCGGCAACAGTTATTCAAGCAAAACCGCAGCCGCAAGTTGAAGTGACAACTCATTAACCAAAACAATATTGGGCAAGTCATAAACCACTTTCCACTCTGGACAAGTCATAAACCAGTTTCCTCTCTGGACAAGTCATAAACCAGTTGGACAAGTCATAAACCACTTTCCTCTCTGGACAAGTCATAAACCAGTTGGACAAGTCATAAA
>NW_027308524.1:57500-65000 GCF_047496885.1 Scyliorhinus torazame | reverse complement strand
GAAAAGTCCGTCAAAATTGTTGCTAAAACCCCTTGAGGACTTCCGAGTGCTCATTGGTAAGGCCTTCGATTTGAAATCGGGACCGTACCTCAAAGTAGCACTTTCCTGGGTACTTTCAAAGTGCTACCGCTGCCAGAAAATGTTCTAAAAATCGTGTTCCCGAAAATCTCCGGGCACCCCGCCAACCCCTCGTGACGCCAAATGCAAATGGCAAATCGGCGGGAGGTCGCCCGGTAGTCCATCCGAGGAAGGCGCTCCAAATCCCCGCAAATCGACTTTTTCAAAACCTCATCGGCACTACCGAGGGCAAGTGGTTAACCAGCTGTCCGAGACATTCGACCACAAATGCAAGTGGCAGCTCGGCGGGACCAATCCACTCCACCTTAGCGGGAACACCCCCACTCTGTCCTCGGTAAATCGGCTGGACACGACCTCATACACTTCCGAGGGCAAGTGATTAACTAACGGTAGGGTGCACTTTTCATATATGCACGTGCCCCATCGGCGGGACCAATCCACTCCTCCGTTCCGCTCTCCTGCAACCTTGGCCCCGGTAAAGCGGCGGCACAGGACCTCATAGACCTCCTGGAAGTCGCCAGAGGCTAAGTCCGACTGGTTTATGACTTGCCACTGCCTGGACCTGCCCCCACAGGCTAAGTCCGACTGGTTTATGACTTGCCACTGTCTCCACCTCCCTCCACAGGCTAAGTCCGACTGGTTTATGACTTGCCACTGTCTCCACCAGCCTCCACAGGCTAAGTCCGACTGGTTTATGATTTGCCACTGTCTCCACTGGTTCATGACTTGCCACTGCCTGGACCTGCCTCCACAGGCTAAGTCCGACTGGTTTATGACTTGCCACTGCCTGGACCTGCCCCCACAGGCTAAGTCCGACTGGTTTATGACTTGCCACTGTCTCCACCTCCCTCCACAGGCTAAGTGCGACTGGTTTATGACTTGCCACTGTCTCCACCAGCCTCCACAGGCTAAGTCCGACTGGTTTATGATTTGCCACTGTCTCCACTGGTTCATGACTTGCCACTGCCTGGACCTGCCCCCACGGGCTAAGTCCGACTGGTTTATGACTTGCCACTGTCTCCACCTTCCCTCCACAGGCTAAGTGCGACTGGTTTATGACTTGCCACTGTCTCCACCAGCCTCCACAGGCTAAGTCCGACTGGTTTATGATTTGCCACTGTCTCCACTGGTTCATGACTTGCCACTGCCTGGACCTGCCTCCACAGGCTAAGTCCGACTGGTTTATGACTTGCCACTGTCTCCACCAGCCTCCACAGGACAAGTCCGACTGGTTTATGATTTGCCACTGTCTCCACTGGTTCATGACTTGCCACTGCCTGGAACTGCCTCCACAGGCTAAGTCCGACTGGTTTATGACTTGCCACTGTCTCCACCAGCCTCCACAGGCTAAGTCCGACTGGTTTATGATTTGCCACTGTCTCCACTGGTTCATGACTTGCCACTGCCTGGCCCTGCCTCCACAGGCTGAGTCCGACTGGTTTATGATTTGCCACTGGTTCATGACTTGCCACTGCCTGGACCTGCCTCCACAGGCTGAGTCCGACTGGTTTATGATTTCCCACTGGTTCATGACTTGCCACTGCCTGGACCTGCCTCCACAGGCTGAGTCCGACTGGTTTATGATTTGCCACTGGTTCATGACTTGCCACTGCCTGGCCCTGCCTCCACAGGCTGAGTCCGACTGGTTTATGATTTGCCACTGGTTCATGACTTGCCACTGCCTGGACCTGCCTCCACAGGCTGAGTCCGACTGGTTCATGACTTGCCACTGCCTGGACCTGCCTCCACAGGCTTAAGTCCGACTGGTTTATGACTTGCCACTGTCTCCACCAGCCTCCACAGGCTAAGTCCGACTGGTTTATGATTTGCCACTGTCTCCACCAGCCTCCACTGGTTCATGACTTGCCACCGACTCGGCCAGCCTCCCCAGGCGAAGCGCGGGCGTTTGGTGACAATTCCAAGGCAGACCAAGGCAAACACGGCCCCTTGCGCGGCGGGGAGCCGTGCCCGGCCTCGGCGGGGCGTCGGGCCGCCGTTTGGAGCGCCGGCCGAAAACCCGAAAAAAGGGCGAAAATCGGAAAGAATTCGCGCCCGATCGGGCCGAGCGGCCGGCGGGGCGGCAGCCCGGGTCGGTCTCCGCAGACCTGGAGGCTCGAGGGGACCTTTCCGACCAAAGTCCATTTCTCGATTTTCCACCTCCTACCAATCTGCAGGTACCCCGCCAACCCCTCGGGACGCCAAACGCAAATGGCAAATCGGCGGGAGGGCGCCCGGTAGTCCATCCGAGGAAGGCGCTCCAAGTCCCCGCAGATCGGCTTTTTCAAAACCTCATCGGCACTACCGAGGGCAAGTGGTTAACCAGCTGTCCGAGACACTCGACCACAAATGCAAGTGGCAGCTCGGCGGGACCAATCCGCTCCCTTTAGCGGGAACACCCCCACTGTGTCCCCGGTACCACGGCTGGACACGACCTCATACACTTCCGAGGGCAAGTGATTAACTAACGGTAGGGTGCACTTTTCATATATGCACGTGCCCCGTCGGCGGGACCAATCCACTCCTCCGTTCCGCTCTCCTGCAACCTTGGCCCCGGTAAAGCGGCGGCACAGGACCTCATAGACCTCCTGGAAGTCGCCAGAGGCTAAGTCCGACTGGTTTATGACTTGCCACTGCCTGGCCCTGCCTCCACAGGCTAAGTCCGACTGGTTTATGACTTGCCACTGGTTCATGACTTGCCACTGCCTGGCCCTGCCTCCACAGGCTAAGTCCGACTGGTTTATGATTTGCCACTGGTTCATGACTTGCCACTGCCTGGCCCTGCCTCCACAGGCTAAGTCCGACTGGTTTATGATTTGCCACTGGTTCATGACTTGCCACTGCCTGGCCCTGCCTCCACACGCTAAGTCCGACTGGTTTATGATTTGCCACTGGTTCATGACTTGCCACTGCCTGGACCTGCCTCCACAGGCTAAGTCCGACTGGTTTATGATTTGCCACTGGTTCATGACTTGCCACTGCCTGGACCTGCCTCCACAGGCTAAGTCCGACTGGTTTATGATTTGCCACTGGTTCATGACTTGCCACTGCCTGGCCCTGCCTCCACAGGCTGAGTCCGACTGGTTTATGACTTGCCACTGCCTGGACCTGCCTCCACAGGCTAAGTCCGACTGGTTTATGACTTGCCGCTGCCTGGACCAGCCTCCACAGGCTAAGTCCGACTGGTTTATGACTTGCCACAGTCTCCGCCAGACTCCACTGGTTCATGACTTGCCACCGCCTCGACCAGCCTCCCCAGGCTAAGTCCGAGCGTTGCGGTGGCCATGCCAGTGCCGACGAGGTCTGATCCGGTCCCTCGCGCTCCGGAGAGACGTCCCCGGCCTCGGCGGGGCGTCGGGCCGCCGTTTGGAGCGCCGGCCGAAAACCCGAAAAAAGGGCGAAAATCGGAAGAAATTCGCGCCCGATCGGGCCGAGCGGCCGGCGGGGCGGCAGCCCGGGTCGGTCTCCGCAGACCTGGAGGCTCGAGGGGACCTTTCCGACCAAAGTCCATTTCTCGATTTTCCACCTCCTACCAATCTGCAGGTACCCCGCCAACCCCTCGTGACGCCAAACGCAAGTGGCAGACCAGCGGGACGGACCACCGGTAGTCATGCCGGGAATGAGGTCTCGGCGTCGGCATAAGGTGGGTGGATCGGACCCCATCCGGCCTACGGTTCTTTTTCAAAACGGCGCCCCCGGCCCCCGCCGGCGGCGGCCTTGGCGGCCGGGTGGGCGCCCCTCCTCGAATCGCCACCCTGCCCCGGGGTGAGCCGCTTCGCCGCCGCCCGGCGCCGTCAACAACCTTGTCCTGGTTTATGACTTGTCACCGCCGCTGGTTTATGACTTGTCACCGCCGCTGGTTTATGACTTGTCACCGCCGCTGGTTTATGACTTGTCACCGCCGCTGGTTTATGACTTGTCAGCACCGGCGGACGGCCTCTCGCCGCCCTTTGGACGCCCCGGCGGCGGACCGTGACCCCCCACGGCTGGCCCGCGCGGGGCCCGCCACCCGCCCAAGGGGCGCCCCCTGCCGTTCGCCCACCTAACGCACGGCTGGAACAGCACCAAGCCCCGCAGCCGGCCAACGGCGGCACACACTGACCGCAGCCCACCGGAGGCACGTCGGGCCGTGGCCGTACCCCGCCCGACAGCGCCCCCTGCGGGCCACGGACCAGGCGGACGTTGGGACGAGACGATCCCCGGCCGAGGCGCTCTCTGAGCCCGCCAGGGACCGGTGCACCGCCGGCGGACGCTGCACCCGGTACACGAGCGCCCTCTGCCCGCCGGGGACCGGTGCACCGCCGGGGGAGTCTGCACCGGGCCCAGGAGCTCCCTCTGCCCGCCAGGAACCGGGGGGACCGCCGGCGGAGGCTGCACCGGGCCCAGCAGGTCACTCTGCCCGCCAGGGACCGGGGGGACCGCCGGCGGAGGCTGAGCCCGGCCCAGGAGCTCCCTCTGCCCGCCAGGAACCGGGGGGACCGCCGGCGGAGGCTGAACCCGGCCCAGGAGGTCACTCTGCCCGCCAGGGACCGGGGGGACCGCCGGCGGAGGCTGCACCGGGCCCACGAGCTCCCTCTGCCCGCCAGGGACCGGGGGGACCGCCGCCGGAGGCTGCACCCGGCCCAGGAGCTCCCTCTGCCCGCCAGGGACCGGGGGGACCGCCGGCGGAGGCTGCACCCGGCCCAGGAGGTCCCTCTGCCCGCCAGGGACCGGGCGGACCGCCGGCGGAGGCTGCACCGGGCCCAGGAGCTCCCTCTGCCCGCCAGGGGCCGGGGGGACCGCCGCCGGAGGCTGCACCCGGCCCAGGAGCTCCCTCTGCCCGCCAGTGACCGGGGGGACCGCCGCCGGAGGCTGCACCCGGCCCAGGAGCTCCCTCTGCCCGCCAGGGACCGGGGGGTCCTCCGGCGGAGGCTGCACCCGGCCCAGGAGGTCCCTCTGCCCGCCAGGGACCGGGGGGACCGCCGGCGGAGGCGGCACCGGGCCCAGGAGCTCCCTCTGCCCGCCAGGGACCGGGGGGACCGCCGCCGGAGGCTGCACCCGGCCCAGGAGCTCCCTCTGCCCGCCAGGGACCGGGGGGTCCGCCGGCGGAGGCTGCACCCGGCCCAGGAGGTCCCTCTGCCCGCCAGGGACAGGGTGTAACGCCGGCGGAGGCTGCCTCCGGCCCAGGAGGTCCGTCTGCCCGCCAGGGACCGGGGGGACCGCCGAGGAGTCTCTGCCCGTCCCAGATACTCCCTATCCCTACCCCTAACCGTATCCCTAACCCTATCGCCTAACCCTAACCCTATCCCTAACCCTAACCCTAACCCTATCCCTAACTCTAACCCCATCGCCTAACCCTAACCCTATCCCTAACCCTATCCCTAACCCTAACCCTATCCCTAACCCTAACCCTAACCCTATCCCTAACCCTAACCCTATCCCTAACGCTAACCCTAACCCTATCCCTAACCCTAACCCTAACCCTAACCCTATCCCTAACCCTAACCCTAACCCTATCCCTAACCCTATCGCCTAACCCTAACCCTATCCCTAACCCTATCGCCTAACCCTAACCCTAACCCTAACCCTATCCCTAACCCTAACCCTATCCCCTAACCCTAAACCTATCCCTAACCCTAACCCTAACCCTAGCTCTAACCCCATCGCCTAACCCTAACCCTATCCCTAACCCTAACCCTATCCCTAACCCTAACCCTAACCCTAACCCTAACCCTATCGCCTAACCCTATCCCTAACCCTAACCCTATCCCTAACCCTAACCCTAACCCTATCCCTAACCCTAACCCTATCCCTAACCCTAACCCTATCGCCTAACCCTAACCCTATCCCTAACCCTAACCCTATCGCCTAACCCTAACCCTATCCCTAACCCTAACCCTATCGCCTAACCCTAACCCTATCCCTAACCCTAACCCTATCCCTAACCCTAACCCTAACCCTATCCCTAACCCTAACCCTAACCCTATCCCTAACCCTAACCCTAACCCTATCCCTAACCCTATCGCCTAACCCTATCCCTAACCCTAACCCTATCCCTAACCCTATCGCCTAACCCTAAACCGAACCCCAACCGCAACCCCCAACACCAAAAGGCACCGGGCCGTAAGCCTGCACCCGCACCGGCAGTGCCCTAGCCCCCTCGGGGAAGAAGGGACTCCGTCTCCACACCGCACCCGCCCCAGCTGCGCTCTCTCCCCGCCACCGCCGAAGGCACACGATTTGAACCGCTCCTCCCGTCCGGGGAAGCACACTCGGCAGCACGCCTACCTCCTTCCCAACGGGACCAGGACCGAAGGGCACACAGACCCTCCACCACCCCACCAACGTGACCCCAAGCCCGGGCACCCCCTTCAAATTCGCCCGCTGGGACGTGTATTAAGCCCGGCAACAGTTATTCAAGCAAAACCGCAGCCGCAAGTTGAAGTGACAACTCATTAACCAAAACAATATTGGGCAAGTCATAAACCACTTTCCACTCTGGACAAGTCATAAACCAGTTTCCTCTCTGGACAAGTCATAAACCAGTTGGACAAGTCATAAACCACTTTCCTCTCTGGACAAGTCATAAACCAGTTGGACAAGTCATAAACCACTTTCCACTCTGGACAAGTCATAAACCAGTTTCCTCTCTGGACAAGTCATAAACCAGTTGGACAAGTCATAAACCACTCTCCTCTCTGGACAAGTCATAAACCACTTTCTTCTCTGGACAAGTCATAAACCACTTTCCTCTTTGGACAAGTCATAAACCAGTTTCCTCTCTGGACAAGTCATAAACCAGTTGGACAAGTCATAAACCACTCTCCTCTCTGGACAAGTCATAAACCACTTTCTTCTCTGGACAAGTCATAAACCACTTTCCTCTTTGGACAAGTCATAAACCAGTTTCCTCTCTGGACAAGTCATAAACCAGTTGGACAAGTCATAAACCACTTTCCACTCTGGACAAGTCATAAACCAGTTGGACAAGTCATAAACCACTTTCCTCTTTGGACAAGTCATAAACCAGTTTCCTCTCTGGACAAGTCATAAACCAGTTGGACAAGTCATAAACCACTTTCCACTCTGGACAAGTCATAAACCAGTTTCCTCTCTGGACAAGTCATAAACCACTCTCCTCTCTGGACAAGTCATAAACCACTTTCTTCTCTGGACAAGTCATAAACCACTTTCCTCTCTGGACAAGTCATAAACCAGTTGGACAAGTCATAAACCACTCTCCTCTTTGGACAAGTCATGAACCACTTTCTTCTCTGGACAAGTCATAAACCACTTTCCTCTCTGGACAAGTCATGAACCAATTTCCTCTCTGGACAAGTCATAAACCACTTTCTTCTCAGGACAAGTCATAAACCACTTTCCTCTTTGGACAAGTCATAAACCAGTTTCCTCTCTGGACAAGTCATAAACCAGTTGGACAAGTCA
>NW_027308524.1:40000-45000 GCF_047496885.1 Scyliorhinus torazame | reverse complement strand
CCACAGGCTAAGTCCGACTGGTTTATGACTTGCCACTGCCTGGACCTGCCCCCACAGGCTAAGTCCGACTGGTTTATGACTTGCCACTGTCTCCACCTCCCTCCACAGGCTAAGTGCGACTGGTTTATGACTTGCCACTGTCTCCACCAGCCTCCACAGGCTAAGTCCGACTGGTTTATGATTTGCCACTGTCTCCACTGGTTCATGACTTGCCACTGCCTGGACCTGCCCCCACGGGCTAAGTCCGACTGGTTTATGACTTGCCACTGTCTCCACCTTCCCTCCACAGGCTAAGTGCGACTGGTTTATGACTTGCCACTGTCTCCACCAGCCTCCACAGGCTAAGTCCGACTGGTTTATGATTTGCCACTGTCTCCACTGGTTCATGACTTGCCACTGCCTGGACCTGCCTCCACAGGCTAAGTCCGACTGGTTTATGACTTGCCACTGTCTCCACCAGCCTCCACAGGACAAGTCCGACTGGTTTATGATTTGCCACTGTCTCCACTGGTTCATGACTTGCCACTGCCTGGAACTGCCTCCACAGGCTAAGTCCGACTGGTTTATGACTTGCCACTGTCTCCACCAGCCTCCACAGGCTAAGTCCGACTGGTTTATGATTTGCCACTGTCTCCACTGGTTCATGACTTGCCACTGCCTGGCCCTGCCTCCACAGGCTGAGTCCGACTGGTTTATGATTTGCCACTGGTTCATGACTTGCCACTGCCTGGACCTGCCTCCACAGGCTGAGTCCGACTGGTTTATGATTTCCCACTGGTTCATGACTTGCCACTGCCTGGACCTGCCTCCACAGGCTGAGTCCGACTGGTTTATGATTTGCCACTGGTTCATGACTTGCCACTGCCTGGCCCTGCCTCCACAGGCTGAGTCCGACTGGTTTATGATTTGCCACTGGTTCATGACTTGCCACTGCCTGGACCTGCCTCCACAGGCTGAGTCCGACTGGTTCATGACTTGCCACTGCCTGGACCTGCCTCCACAGGCTTAAGTCCGACTGGTTTATGACTTGCCACTGTCTCCACCAGCCTCCACAGGCTAAGTCCGACTGGTTTATGATTTGCCACTGTCTCCACCAGCCTCCACTGGTTCATGACTTGCCACCGACTCGGCCAGCCTCCCCAGGCGAAGCGCGGGCGTTTGGTGACAATTCCAAGGCAGACCAAGGCAAACACGGCCCCTTGCGCGGCGGGGAGCCGTGCCCGGCCTCGGCGGGGCGTCGGGCCGCCGTTTGGAGCGCCGGCCGAAAACCCGAAAAAAGGGCGAAAATCGGAAAGAATTCGCGCCCGATCGGGCCGAGCGGCCGGCGGGGCGGCAGCCCGGGTCGGTCTCCGCAGACCTGGAGGCTCGAGGGGACCTTTCCGACCAAAGTCCATTTCTCGATTTTCCACCTCCTACCAATCTGCAGGTACCCCGCCAACCCCTCGGGACGCCAAACGCAAATGGCAAATCGGCGGGAGGGCGCCCGGTAGTCCATCCGAGGAAGGCGCTCCAAGTCCCCGCAGATCGGCTTTTTCAAAACCTCATCGGCACTACCGAGGGCAAGTGGTTAACCAGCTGTCCGAGACACTCGACCACAAATGCAAGTGGCAGCTCGGCGGGACCAATCCGCTCCCTTTAGCGGGAACACCCCCACTGTGTCCCCGGTACCACGGCTGGACACGACCTCATACACTTCCGAGGGCAAGTGATTAACTAACGGTAGGGTGCACTTTTCATATATGCACGTGCCCCGTCGGCGGGACCAATCCACTCCTCCGTTCCGCTCTCCTGCAACCTTGGCCCCGGTAAAGCGGCGGCACAGGACCTCATAGACCTCCTGGAAGTCGCCAGAGGCTAAGTCCGACTGGTTTATGACTTGCCACTGCCTGGCCCTGCCTCCACAGGCTAAGTCCGACTGGTTTATGACTTGCCACTGGTTCATGACTTGCCACTGCCTGGCCCTGCCTCCACAGGCTAAGTCCGACTGGTTTATGATTTGCCACTGGTTCATGACTTGCCACTGCCTGGCCCTGCCTCCACAGGCTAAGTCCGACTGGTTTATGATTTGCCACTGGTTCATGACTTGCCACTGCCTGGCCCTGCCTCCACACGCTAAGTCCGACTGGTTTATGATTTGCCACTGGTTCATGACTTGCCACTGCCTGGACCTGCCTCCACAGGCTAAGTCCGACTGGTTTATGATTTGCCACTGGTTCATGACTTGCCACTGCCTGGACCTGCCTCCACAGGCTAAGTCCGACTGGTTTATGATTTGCCACTGGTTCATGACTTGCCACTGCCTGGCCCTGCCTCCACAGGCTGAGTCCGACTGGTTTATGACTTGCCACTGCCTGGACCTGCCTCCACAGGCTAAGTCCGACTGGTTTATGACTTGCCGCTGCCTGGACCAGCCTCCACAGGCTAAGTCCGACTGGTTTATGACTTGCCACAGTCTCCGCCAGACTCCACTGGTTCATGACTTGCCACCGCCTCGACCAGCCTCCCCAGGCTAAGTCCGAGCGTTGCGGTGGCCATGCCAGTGCCGACGAGGTCTGATCCGGTCCCTCGCGCTCCGGAGAGACGTCCCCGGCCTCGGCGGGGCGTCGGGCCGCCGTTTGGAGCGCCGGCCGAAAACCCGAAAAAAGGGCGAAAATCGGAAGAAATTCGCGCCCGATCGGGCCGAGCGGCCGGCGGGGCGGCAGCCCGGGTCGGTCTCCGCAGACCTGGAGGCTCGAGGGGACCTTTCCGACCAAAGTCCATTTCTCGATTTTCCACCTCCTACCAATCTGCAGGTACCCCGCCAACCCCTCGTGACGCCAAACGCAAGTGGCAGACCAGCGGGACGGACCACCGGTAGTCATGCCGGGAATGAGGTCTCGGCGTCGGCATAAGGTGGGTGGATCGGACCCCATCCGGCCTACGGTTCTTTTTCAAAACGGCGCCCCCGGCCCCCGCCGGCGGCGGCCTTGGCGGCCGGGTGGGCGCCCCTCCTCGAATCGCCACCCTGCCCCGGGGTGAGCCGCTTCGCCGCCGCCCGGCGCCGTCAACAACCTTGTCCTGGTTTATGACTTGTCACCGCCGCTGGTTTATGACTTGTCACCGCCGCTGGTTTATGACTTGTCACCGCCGCTGGTTTATGACTTGTCACCGCCGCTGGTTTATGACTTGTCAGCACCGGCGGACGGCCTCTCGCCGCCCTTTGGACGCCCCGGCGGCGGACCGTGACCCCCCACGGCTGGCCCGCGCGGGGCCCGCCACCCGCCCAAGGGGCGCCCCCTGCCGTTCGCCCACCTAACGCACGGCTGGAACAGCACCAAGCCCCGCAGCCGGCCAACGGCGGCACACACTGACCGCAGCCCACCGGAGGCACGTCGGGCCGTGGCCGTACCCCGCCCGACAGCGCCCCCTGCGGGCCACGGACCAGGCGGACGTTGGGACGAGACGATCCCCGGCCGAGGCGCTCTCTGAGCCCGCCAGGGACCGGTGCACCGCCGGCGGACGCTGCACCCGGTACACGAGCGCCCTCTGCCCGCCGGGGACCGGTGCACCGCCGGGGGAGTCTGCACCGGGCCCAGGAGCTCCCTCTGCCCGCCAGGAACCGGGGGGACCGCCGGCGGAGGCTGCACCGGGCCCAGCAGGTCACTCTGCCCGCCAGGGACCGGGGGGACCGCCGGCGGAGGCTGAGCCCGGCCCAGGAGCTCCCTCTGCCCGCCAGGAACCGGGGGGACCGCCGGCGGAGGCTGAACCCGGCCCAGGAGGTCACTCTGCCCGCCAGGGACCGGGGGGACCGCCGGCGGAGGCTGCACCGGGCCCACGAGCTCCCTCTGCCCGCCAGGGACCGGGGGGACCGCCGCCGGAGGCTGCACCCGGCCCAGGAGCTCCCTCTGCCCGCCAGGGACCGGGGGGACCGCCGGCGGAGGCTGCACCCGGCCCAGGAGGTCCCTCTGCCCGCCAGGGACCGGGCGGACCGCCGGCGGAGGCTGCACCGGGCCCAGGAGCTCCCTCTGCCCGCCAGGGGCCGGGGGGACCGCCGCCGGAGGCTGCACCCGGCCCAGGAGCTCCCTCTGCCCGCCAGTGACCGGGGGGACCGCCGCCGGAGGCTGCACCCGGCCCAGGAGCTCCCTCTGCCCGCCAGGGACCGGGGGGTCCTCCGGCGGAGGCTGCACCCGGCCCAGGAGGTCCCTCTGCCCGCCAGGGACCGGGGGGACCGCCGGCGGAGGCGGCACCGGGCCCAGGAGCTCCCTCTGCCCGCCAGGGACCGGGGGGACCGCCGCCGGAGGCTGCACCCGGCCCAGGAGCTCCCTCTGCCCGCCAGGGACCGGGGGGTCCGCCGGC
The DNA here is from genome assembly GCF_047496885.1 of Scyliorhinus torazame. Lineage (NCBI taxonomy): Eukaryota > Metazoa > Chordata > Chondrichthyes > Carcharhiniformes > Scyliorhinidae > Scyliorhinus > Scyliorhinus torazame. The sequence goes on along the minus strand of NW_027308524.1, from coordinate 40,665 downwards.
GGAGGCTGCACCCGGCCCAGGAGGTCCCTCTGCCCGCCAGGGACAGGGTGTAACGCCGGCGGAGGCTGCCTCCGGCCCAGGAGGTCCGTCTGCCCGCCAGGGACCGGGGGGACCGCCGAGGAGTCTCTGCCCGTCCCAGATACTCCCTATCCCTACCCCTAACCGTATCCCTAACCCTATCGCCTAACCCTAACCCTATCCCTAACCCTAACCCTAACCCTATCCCTAACTCTAACCCCATCGCCTAACCCTAACCCTATCCCTAACCCTATCCCTAACCCTAACCCTATCCCTAACCCTAACCCTAACCCTATCCCTAACCCTAACCCTATCCCTAACGCTAACCCTAACCCTATCCCTAACCCTAACCCTAACCCTAACCCTATCCCTAACCCTAACCCTAACCCTATCCCTAACCCTATCGCCTAACCCTAACCCTATCCCTAACCCTATCGCCTAACCCTAACCCTAACCCTAACCCTATCCCTAACCCTAACCCTATCCCCTAACCCTAAACCTATCCCTAACCCTAACCCTAACCCTAGCTCTAACCCCATCGCCTAACCCTAACCCTATCCCTAACCCTAACCCTATCCCTAACCCTAACCCTAACCCTAACCCTAACCCTATCGCCTAACCCTATCCCTAACCCTAACCCTATCCCT
>NW_027308524.1:20000-27500 GCF_047496885.1 Scyliorhinus torazame | reverse complement strand
AGGGCTCGAGATATTGCCACTGCGATCTGCTCGACAGAGAGAGAGCAAACGCACGCCTCGGCCTCACAAGGGCTGCGAGAATTCTCGGTCGATGTCCGTCTGTGACTCGGGGCGGCGGGGGAACCCACACAGCACGGGGAGGGTCAACCGCTCAGCCTGAACACCAGCCCACAATAGCGCTGGCCCGCCGAGGGCCCTCCCACGTCGGACACGACTCGCCTGATCGTTCGAGAGGTAGGTGCCGAGAGGTACGCCGCCGTGTGCGGAAGGAAGCAACAACGACTGGCCGCCACGGGCGTGACCTCTCGCGCCCGAGAATCTGCTCTCGGCCAAGGCTTTCGGCGCTCGCACGACACTTGCAACCAGCCGGCGTGCGGCGCCTGACTTCAATCAGGTTTCTGGGAACGCCCCGACATGTGCCTCTGTGCAACCCGTTAACCGTGACACATGCGACTGCAACCCAAGGGAACCAGGCACGGGAACGCCGCCGCCCCGCGTCGCCTGAAAACAGACTTGGGCACCCTGGCCTCCAGGTGTGCCCGAAAACAAGACAAGAGGTGCCCAGTCACAAAGGCTAAACCTCGACAGACATTTTATAATGTGTCTTCTACCATATATGTCTGTCTCTTCTTGAATTATTGTACAAGGATATATATATATATAATTGTGTCTTTGTTTTCTCGCCATTAAAAACTTTGTAAGTGTTTCTCTCTCGCCACAGAAAAAACACTTTGTCTGTTTTTTTTACAAGTATGTTTCTCACACAAGAGTTCACAGAAACACATTGTTTGTATCAGAGTTACCGCCGGCTCGGACTCTGACCGATTTTTAGGCCGGCAAATGAGTTCGAAAAGTCCGTCAAAATTGTTGCTAAAACCCCTTGAGGACTTCCGAGTGCTCATTGGTAAGGCCTTCGATTTGAAATCGGGACCGTACCTCAAAGTAGCACTTTCCTGGGTACTTTCAAAGTGCTACCGCTGCCAGAAAATGTTCTAAAAATCGTGTTCCCGAAAATCTCCGGGCACCCCGCCAACCCCTCGTGACGCCAAATGCAAATGGCAAATCGGCGGGAGGTCGCCCGGTAGTCCATCCGAGGAAGGCGCTCCAAATCCCCGCAAATCGACTTTTTCAAAACCTCATCGGCACTACCGAGGGCAAGTGGTTAACCAGCTGTCCGAGACATTCGACCACAAATGCAAGTGGCAGCTCGGCGGGACCAATCCACTCCACCTTAGCGGGAACACCCCCACTCTGTCCTCGGTAAATCGGCTGGACACGACCTCATACACTTCCGAGGGCAAGTGATTAACTAACGGTAGGGTGCACTTTTCATATATGCACGTGCCCCATCGGCGGGACCAATCCACTCCTCCGTTCCGCTCTCCTGCAACCTTGGCCCCGGTAAAGCGGCGGCACAGGACCTCATAGACCTCCTGGAAGTCGCCAGAGGCTAAGTCCGACTGGTTTATGACTTGCCACTGCCTGGACCTGCCCCCACAGGCTAAGTCCGACTGGTTTATGACTTGCCACTGTCTCCACCTCCCTCCACAGGCTAAGTCCGACTGGTTTATGACTTGCCACTGTCTCCACCAGCCTCCACAGGCTAAGTCCGACTGGTTTATGATTTGCCACTGTCTCCACTGGTTCATGACTTGCCACTGCCTGGACCTGCCTCCACAGGCTAAGTCCGACTGGTTTATGACTTGCCACTGCCTGGACCTGCCCCCACAGGCTAAGTCCGACTGGTTTATGACTTGCCACTGTCTCCACCTCCCTCCACAGGCTAAGTGCGACTGGTTTATGACTTGCCACTGTCTCCACCAGCCTCCACAGGCTAAGTCCGACTGGTTTATGATTTGCCACTGTCTCCACTGGTTCATGACTTGCCACTGCCTGGACCTGCCCCCACGGGCTAAGTCCGACTGGTTTATGACTTGCCACTGTCTCCACCTTCCCTCCACAGGCTAAGTGCGACTGGTTTATGACTTGCCACTGTCTCCACCAGCCTCCACAGGCTAAGTCCGACTGGTTTATGATTTGCCACTGTCTCCACTGGTTCATGACTTGCCACTGCCTGGACCTGCCTCCACAGGCTAAGTCCGACTGGTTTATGACTTGCCACTGTCTCCACCAGCCTCCACAGGACAAGTCCGACTGGTTTATGATTTGCCACTGTCTCCACTGGTTCATGACTTGCCACTGCCTGGAACTGCCTCCACAGGCTAAGTCCGACTGGTTTATGACTTGCCACTGTCTCCACCAGCCTCCACAGGCTAAGTCCGACTGGTTTATGATTTGCCACTGTCTCCACTGGTTCATGACTTGCCACTGCCTGGCCCTGCCTCCACAGGCTGAGTCCGACTGGTTTATGATTTGCCACTGGTTCATGACTTGCCACTGCCTGGACCTGCCTCCACAGGCTGAGTCCGACTGGTTTATGATTTCCCACTGGTTCATGACTTGCCACTGCCTGGACCTGCCTCCACAGGCTGAGTCCGACTGGTTTATGATTTGCCACTGGTTCATGACTTGCCACTGCCTGGCCCTGCCTCCACAGGCTGAGTCCGACTGGTTTATGATTTGCCACTGGTTCATGACTTGCCACTGCCTGGACCTGCCTCCACAGGCTGAGTCCGACTGGTTCATGACTTGCCACTGCCTGGACCTGCCTCCACAGGCTTAAGTCCGACTGGTTTATGACTTGCCACTGTCTCCACCAGCCTCCACAGGCTAAGTCCGACTGGTTTATGATTTGCCACTGTCTCCACCAGCCTCCACTGGTTCATGACTTGCCACCGACTCGGCCAGCCTCCCCAGGCGAAGCGCGGGCGTTTGGTGACAATTCCAAGGCAGACCAAGGCAAACACGGCCCCTTGCGCGGCGGGGAGCCGTGCCCGGCCTCGGCGGGGCGTCGGGCCGCCGTTTGGAGCGCCGGCCGAAAACCCGAAAAAAGGGCGAAAATCGGAAAGAATTCGCGCCCGATCGGGCCGAGCGGCCGGCGGGGCGGCAGCCCGGGTCGGTCTCCGCAGACCTGGAGGCTCGAGGGGACCTTTCCGACCAAAGTCCATTTCTCGATTTTCCACCTCCTACCAATCTGCAGGTACCCCGCCAACCCCTCGGGACGCCAAACGCAAATGGCAAATCGGCGGGAGGGCGCCCGGTAGTCCATCCGAGGAAGGCGCTCCAAGTCCCCGCAGATCGGCTTTTTCAAAACCTCATCGGCACTACCGAGGGCAAGTGGTTAACCAGCTGTCCGAGACACTCGACCACAAATGCAAGTGGCAGCTCGGCGGGACCAATCCGCTCCCTTTAGCGGGAACACCCCCACTGTGTCCCCGGTACCACGGCTGGACACGACCTCATACACTTCCGAGGGCAAGTGATTAACTAACGGTAGGGTGCACTTTTCATATATGCACGTGCCCCGTCGGCGGGACCAATCCACTCCTCCGTTCCGCTCTCCTGCAACCTTGGCCCCGGTAAAGCGGCGGCACAGGACCTCATAGACCTCCTGGAAGTCGCCAGAGGCTAAGTCCGACTGGTTTATGACTTGCCACTGCCTGGCCCTGCCTCCACAGGCTAAGTCCGACTGGTTTATGACTTGCCACTGGTTCATGACTTGCCACTGCCTGGCCCTGCCTCCACAGGCTAAGTCCGACTGGTTTATGATTTGCCACTGGTTCATGACTTGCCACTGCCTGGCCCTGCCTCCACAGGCTAAGTCCGACTGGTTTATGATTTGCCACTGGTTCATGACTTGCCACTGCCTGGCCCTGCCTCCACACGCTAAGTCCGACTGGTTTATGATTTGCCACTGGTTCATGACTTGCCACTGCCTGGACCTGCCTCCACAGGCTAAGTCCGACTGGTTTATGATTTGCCACTGGTTCATGACTTGCCACTGCCTGGACCTGCCTCCACAGGCTAAGTCCGACTGGTTTATGATTTGCCACTGGTTCATGACTTGCCACTGCCTGGCCCTGCCTCCACAGGCTGAGTCCGACTGGTTTATGACTTGCCACTGCCTGGACCTGCCTCCACAGGCTAAGTCCGACTGGTTTATGACTTGCCGCTGCCTGGACCAGCCTCCACAGGCTAAGTCCGACTGGTTTATGACTTGCCACAGTCTCCGCCAGACTCCACTGGTTCATGACTTGCCACCGCCTCGACCAGCCTCCCCAGGCTAAGTCCGAGCGTTGCGGTGGCCATGCCAGTGCCGACGAGGTCTGATCCGGTCCCTCGCGCTCCGGAGAGACGTCCCCGGCCTCGGCGGGGCGTCGGGCCGCCGTTTGGAGCGCCGGCCGAAAACCCGAAAAAAGGGCGAAAATCGGAAGAAATTCGCGCCCGATCGGGCCGAGCGGCCGGCGGGGCGGCAGCCCGGGTCGGTCTCCGCAGACCTGGAGGCTCGAGGGGACCTTTCCGACCAAAGTCCATTTCTCGATTTTCCACCTCCTACCAATCTGCAGGTACCCCGCCAACCCCTCGTGACGCCAAACGCAAGTGGCAGACCAGCGGGACGGACCACCGGTAGTCATGCCGGGAATGAGGTCTCGGCGTCGGCATAAGGTGGGTGGATCGGACCCCATCCGGCCTACGGTTCTTTTTCAAAACGGCGCCCCCGGCCCCCGCCGGCGGCGGCCTTGGCGGCCGGGTGGGCGCCCCTCCTCGAATCGCCACCCTGCCCCGGGGTGAGCCGCTTCGCCGCCGCCCGGCGCCGTCAACAACCTTGTCCTGGTTTATGACTTGTCACCGCCGCTGGTTTATGACTTGTCACCGCCGCTGGTTTATGACTTGTCACCGCCGCTGGTTTATGACTTGTCAGCACCGGCGGACGGCCTCTCGCCGCCCTTTGGACGCCCCGGCGGCGGACCGTGACCCCCCACGGCTGGCCCGCGCGGGGCCCGCCACCCGCCCAAGGGGCGCCCCCTGCCGTTCGCCCACCTAACGCACGGCTGGAACAGCACCAAGCCCCGCAGCCGGCCAACGGCGGCACACACTGACCGCAGCCCACCGGAGGCACGTCGGGCCGTGGCCGTACCCCGCCCGACAGCGCCCCCTGCGGGCCACGGACCAGGCGGACGTTGGGACGAGACGATCCCCGGCCGAGGCGCTCTCTGAGCCCGCCAGGGACCGGTGCACCGCCGGCGGACGCTGCACCCGGTACACGAGCGCCCTCTGCCCGCCGGGGACCGGTGCACCGCCGGGGGAGTCTGCACCGGGCCCAGGAGCTCCCTCTGCCCGCCAGGAACCGGGGGGACCGCCGGCGGAGGCTGCACCGGGCCCAGCAGGTCACTCTGCCCGCCAGGGACCGGGGGGACCGCCGGCGGAGGCTGAGCCCGGCCCAGGAGCTCCCTCTGCCCGCCAGGAACCGGGGGGACCGCCGGCGGAGGCTGAACCCGGCCCAGGAGGTCACTCTGCCCGCCAGGGACCGGGGGGACCGCCGGCGGAGGCTGCACCGGGCCCACGAGCTCCCTCTGCCCGCCAGGGACCGGGGGGACCGCCGCCGGAGGCTGCACCCGGCCCAGGAGCTCCCTCTGCCCGCCAGGGACCGGGGGGACCGCCGGCGGAGGCTGCACCCGGCCCAGGAGGTCCCTCTGCCCGCCAGGGACCGGGCGGACCGCCGGCGGAGGCTGCACCGGGCCCAGGAGCTCCCTCTGCCCGCCAGGGGCCGGGGGGACCGCCGCCGGAGGCTGCACCCGGCCCAGGAGCTCCCTCTGCCCGCCAGGGACCGGGGGGACCGCCGGCGGAGGCTGCACCGGGCCCAGGAGCTCCCTCTGCCCGCCAGTGACCGGGGGGACCGCCGCCGGAGGCTGCACCCGGCCCAGGAGCTCCCTCTGCCCGCCAGGGACCGGGGGGTCCTCCGGCGGAGGCTGCACCCGGCCCAGGAGGTCCCTCTGCCCGCCAGGGACCGGGGGGACCGCCGGCGGAGGCGGCACCGGGCCCAGGAGCTCCCTCTGCCCGCCAGGGACCGGGGGGACCGCCGCCGGAGGCTGCACCCGGCCCAGGAGCTCCCTCTGCCCGCCAGGGACCGGGGGGTCCGCCGGCGGAGGCTGCACCCGGCCCAGGAGGTCCCTCTGCCCGCCAGGGACAGGGTGTAACGCCGGCGGAGGCTGCCTCCGGCCCAGGAGGTCCGTCTGCCCGCCAGGGACCGGGGGGACCGCCGAGGAGTCTCTGCCCGTCCCAGATACTCCCTATCCCTACCCCTAACCGTATCCCTAACCCTATCGCCTAACCCTAACCCTATCCCTAACCCTAACCCTAACCCTATCCCTAACTCTAACCCCATCGCCTAACCCTAACCCTATCCCTAACCCTATCCCTAACCCTAACCCTATCCCTAACCCTAACCCTAACCCTATCCCTAACCCTAACCCTATCCCTAACGCTAACCCTAACCCTATCCCTAACCCTAACCCTAACCCTAACCCTATCCCTAACCCTAACCCTAACCCTATCCCTAACCCTATCGCCTAACCCTAACCCTATCCCTAACCCTATCGCCTAACCCTAACCCTAACCCTAACCCTATCCCTAACCCTAACCCTATCCCCTAACCCTAAACCTATCCCTAACCCTAACCCTAACCCTAGCTCTAACCCCATCGCCTAACCCTAACCCTATCCCTAACCCTAACCCTATCCCTAACCCTAACCCTAACCCTAACCCTAACCCTATCGCCTAACCCTATCCCTAACCCTAACCCTATCCCTAACCCTAACCCTAACCCTATCCCTAACCCTAACCCTATCCCTAACCCTAACCCTATCGCCTAACCCTAACCCTATCCCTAACCCTAACCCTATCGCCTAACCCTAACCCTATCCCTAACCCTAACCCTATCGCCTAACCCTAACCCTATCCCTAACCCTAACCCTATCCCTAACCCTAACCCTAACCCTATCCCTAACCCTAACCCTAACCCTATCCCTAACCCTAACCCTAACCCTATCCCTAACCCTATCGCCTAACCCTATCCCTAACCCTAACCCTATCCCTAACCCTATCGCCTAACCCTAAACCGAACCCCAACCGCAACCCCCAACACCAAAAGGCACCGGGCCGTAAGCCTGCACCCGCACCGGCAGTGCCCTAGCCCCCTCGGGGAAGAAGGGACTCCGTCTCCACACCGCACCCGCCCCAGCTGCGCTCTCTCCCCGCCACCGCCGAAGGCACACGATTTGAACCGCTCCTCCCGTCCGGGGAAGCACACTCGGCAGCACGCCTACCTCCTTCCCAACGGGACCAGGACCGAAGGGCACACAGACCCTCCACCACCCCACCAACGTGACCCCAAGCCCGGGCACCCCCTTCAAATTCGCCCGCTGGGACGTGTATTAAGCCCGGCAACAGTTATTCAAGCAAAACCGCAGCCGCAAGTTGAAGTGACAACTCATTAACCAAAACAATATTGGGCAAGTCATAAACCACTTTCCACTCTGGACAAGTCATAAACCAGTTTCCTCTCTGGACAAGTCATAAACCAGTTGGACAAGTCATAAA
>NW_027308524.1:0-7500 GCF_047496885.1 Scyliorhinus torazame | reverse complement strand
GTATCAGAGTTACCGCCGGCTCGGACTCTGACCGATTTTTAGGCCGGCAAATGAGTTCGAAAAGTCCGTCAAAATTGTTGCTAAAACCCCTTGAGGACTTCCGAGTGCTCATTGGTAAGGCCTTCGATTTGAAATCGGGACCGTACCTCAAAGTAGCACTTTCCTGGGTACTTTCAAAGTGCTACCGCTGCCAGAAAATGTTCTAAAAATCGTGTTCCCGAAAATCTCCGGGCACCCCGCCAACCCCTCGTGACGCCAAATGCAAATGGCAAATCGGCGGGAGGTCGCCCGGTAGTCCATCCGAGGAAGGCGCTCCAAATCCCCGCAAATCGACTTTTTCAAAACCTCATCGGCACTACCGAGGGCAAGTGGTTAACCAGCTGTCCGAGACATTCGACCACAAATGCAAGTGGCAGCTCGGCGGGACCAATCCACTCCACCTTAGCGGGAACACCCCCACTCTGTCCTCGGTAAATCGGCTGGACACGACCTCATACACTTCCGAGGGCAAGTGATTAACTAACGGTAGGGTGCACTTTTCATATATGCACGTGCCCCATCGGCGGGACCAATCCACTCCTCCGTTCCGCTCTCCTGCAACCTTGGCCCCGGTAAAGCGGCGGCACAGGACCTCATAGACCTCCTGGAAGTCGCCAGAGGCTAAGTCCGACTGGTTTATGACTTGCCACTGCCTGGACCTGCCCCCACAGGCTAAGTCCGACTGGTTTATGACTTGCCACTGTCTCCACCTCCCTCCACAGGCTAAGTCCGACTGGTTTATGACTTGCCACTGTCTCCACCAGCCTCCACAGGCTAAGTCCGACTGGTTTATGATTTGCCACTGTCTCCACTGGTTCATGACTTGCCACTGCCTGGACCTGCCTCCACAGGCTAAGTCCGACTGGTTTATGACTTGCCACTGCCTGGACCTGCCCCCACAGGCTAAGTCCGACTGGTTTATGACTTGCCACTGTCTCCACCTCCCTCCACAGGCTAAGTGCGACTGGTTTATGACTTGCCACTGTCTCCACCAGCCTCCACAGGCTAAGTCCGACTGGTTTATGATTTGCCACTGTCTCCACTGGTTCATGACTTGCCACTGCCTGGACCTGCCCCCACGGGCTAAGTCCGACTGGTTTATGACTTGCCACTGTCTCCACCTTCCCTCCACAGGCTAAGTGCGACTGGTTTATGACTTGCCACTGTCTCCACCAGCCTCCACAGGCTAAGTCCGACTGGTTTATGATTTGCCACTGTCTCCACTGGTTCATGACTTGCCACTGCCTGGACCTGCCTCCACAGGCTAAGTCCGACTGGTTTATGACTTGCCACTGTCTCCACCAGCCTCCACAGGACAAGTCCGACTGGTTTATGATTTGCCACTGTCTCCACTGGTTCATGACTTGCCACTGCCTGGAACTGCCTCCACAGGCTAAGTCCGACTGGTTTATGACTTGCCACTGTCTCCACCAGCCTCCACAGGCTAAGTCCGACTGGTTTATGATTTGCCACTGTCTCCACTGGTTCATGACTTGCCACTGCCTGGCCCTGCCTCCACAGGCTGAGTCCGACTGGTTTATGATTTGCCACTGGTTCATGACTTGCCACTGCCTGGACCTGCCTCCACAGGCTGAGTCCGACTGGTTTATGATTTCCCACTGGTTCATGACTTGCCACTGCCTGGACCTGCCTCCACAGGCTGAGTCCGACTGGTTTATGATTTGCCACTGGTTCATGACTTGCCACTGCCTGGCCCTGCCTCCACAGGCTGAGTCCGACTGGTTTATGATTTGCCACTGGTTCATGACTTGCCACTGCCTGGACCTGCCTCCACAGGCTGAGTCCGACTGGTTCATGACTTGCCACTGCCTGGACCTGCCTCCACAGGCTTAAGTCCGACTGGTTTATGACTTGCCACTGTCTCCACCAGCCTCCACAGGCTAAGTCCGACTGGTTTATGATTTGCCACTGTCTCCACCAGCCTCCACTGGTTCATGACTTGCCACCGACTCGGCCAGCCTCCCCAGGCGAAGCGCGGGCGTTTGGTGACAATTCCAAGGCAGACCAAGGCAAACACGGCCCCTTGCGCGGCGGGGAGCCGTGCCCGGCCTCGGCGGGGCGTCGGGCCGCCGTTTGGAGCGCCGGCCGAAAACCCGAAAAAAGGGCGAAAATCGGAAAGAATTCGCGCCCGATCGGGCCGAGCGGCCGGCGGGGCGGCAGCCCGGGTCGGTCTCCGCAGACCTGGAGGCTCGAGGGGACCTTTCCGACCAAAGTCCATTTCTCGATTTTCCACCTCCTACCAATCTGCAGGTACCCCGCCAACCCCTCGGGACGCCAAACGCAAATGGCAAATCGGCGGGAGGGCGCCCGGTAGTCCATCCGAGGAAGGCGCTCCAAGTCCCCGCAGATCGGCTTTTTCAAAACCTCATCGGCACTACCGAGGGCAAGTGGTTAACCAGCTGTCCGAGACACTCGACCACAAATGCAAGTGGCAGCTCGGCGGGACCAATCCGCTCCCTTTAGCGGGAACACCCCCACTGTGTCCCCGGTACCACGGCTGGACACGACCTCATACACTTCCGAGGGCAAGTGATTAACTAACGGTAGGGTGCACTTTTCATATATGCACGTGCCCCGTCGGCGGGACCAATCCACTCCTCCGTTCCGCTCTCCTGCAACCTTGGCCCCGGTAAAGCGGCGGCACAGGACCTCATAGACCTCCTGGAAGTCGCCAGAGGCTAAGTCCGACTGGTTTATGACTTGCCACTGCCTGGCCCTGCCTCCACAGGCTAAGTCCGACTGGTTTATGACTTGCCACTGGTTCATGACTTGCCACTGCCTGGCCCTGCCTCCACAGGCTAAGTCCGACTGGTTTATGATTTGCCACTGGTTCATGACTTGCCACTGCCTGGCCCTGCCTCCACAGGCTAAGTCCGACTGGTTTATGATTTGCCACTGGTTCATGACTTGCCACTGCCTGGCCCTGCCTCCACACGCTAAGTCCGACTGGTTTATGATTTGCCACTGGTTCATGACTTGCCACTGCCTGGACCTGCCTCCACAGGCTAAGTCCGACTGGTTTATGATTTGCCACTGGTTCATGACTTGCCACTGCCTGGACCTGCCTCCACAGGCTAAGTCCGACTGGTTTATGATTTGCCACTGGTTCATGACTTGCCACTGCCTGGCCCTGCCTCCACAGGCTGAGTCCGACTGGTTTATGACTTGCCACTGCCTGGACCTGCCTCCACAGGCTAAGTCCGACTGGTTTATGACTTGCCGCTGCCTGGACCAGCCTCCACAGGCTAAGTCCGACTGGTTTATGACTTGCCACAGTCTCCGCCAGACTCCACTGGTTCATGACTTGCCACCGCCTCGACCAGCCTCCCCAGGCTAAGTCCGAGCGTTGCGGTGGCCATGCCAGTGCCGACGAGGTCTGATCCGGTCCCTCGCGCTCCGGAGAGACGTCCCCGGCCTCGGCGGGGCGTCGGGCCGCCGTTTGGAGCGCCGGCCGAAAACCCGAAAAAAGGGCGAAAATCGGAAGAAATTCGCGCCCGATCGGGCCGAGCGGCCGGCGGGGCGGCAGCCCGGGTCGGTCTCCGCAGACCTGGAGGCTCGAGGGGACCTTTCCGACCAAAGTCCATTTCTCGATTTTCCACCTCCTACCAATCTGCAGGTACCCCGCCAACCCCTCGTGACGCCAAACGCAAGTGGCAGACCAGCGGGACGGACCACCGGTAGTCATGCCGGGAATGAGGTCTCGGCGTCGGCATAAGGTGGGTGGATCGGACCCCATCCGGCCTACGGTTCTTTTTCAAAACGGCGCCCCCGGCCCCCGCCGGCGGCGGCCTTGGCGGCCGGGTGGGCGCCCCTCCTCGAATCGCCACCCTGCCCCGGGGTGAGCCGCTTCGCCGCCGCCCGGCGCCGTCAACAACCTTGTCCTGGTTTATGACTTGTCACCGCCGCTGGTTTATGACTTGTCACCGCCGCTGGTTTATGACTTGTCACCGCCGCTGGTTTATGACTTGTCACCGCCGCTGGTTTATGACTTGTCAGCACCGGCGGACGGCCTCTCGCCGCCCTTTGGACGCCCCGGCGGCGGACCGTGACCCCCCACGGCTGGCCCGCGCGGGGCCCGCCACCCGCCCAAGGGGCGCCCCCTGCCGTTCGCCCACCTAACGCACGGCTGGAACAGCACCAAGCCCCGCAGCCGGCCAACGGCGGCACACACTGACCGCAGCCCACCGGAGGCACGTCGGGCCGTGGCCGTACCCCGCCCGACAGCGCCCCCTGCGGGCCACGGACCAGGCGGACGTTGGGACGAGACGATCCCCGGCCGAGGCGCTCTCTGAGCCCGCCAGGGACCGGTGCACCGCCGGCGGACGCTGCACCCGGTACACGAGCGCCCTCTGCCCGCCGGGGACCGGTGCACCGCCGGGGGAGTCTGCACCGGGCCCAGGAGCTCCCTCTGCCCGCCAGGAACCGGGGGGACCGCCGGCGGAGGCTGCACCGGGCCCAGCAGGTCACTCTGCCCGCCAGGGACCGGGGGGACCGCCGGCGGAGGCTGAGCCCGGCCCAGGAGCTCCCTCTGCCCGCCAGGAACCGGGGGGACCGCCGGCGGAGGCTGAACCCGGCCCAGGAGGTCACTCTGCCCGCCAGGGACCGGGGGGACCGCCGGCGGAGGCTGCACCGGGCCCACGAGCTCCCTCTGCCCGCCAGGGACCGGGGGGACCGCCGCCGGAGGCTGCACCCGGCCCAGGAGCTCCCTCTGCCCGCCAGGGACCGGGGGGACCGCCGGCGGAGGCTGCACCCGGCCCAGGAGGTCCCTCTGCCCGCCAGGGACCGGGCGGACCGCCGGCGGAGGCTGCACCGGGCCCAGGAGCTCCCTCTGCCCGCCAGGGGCCGGGGGGACCGCCGCCGGAGGCTGCACCCGGCCCAGGAGCTCCCTCTGCCCGCCAGTGACCGGGGGGACCGCCGCCGGAGGCTGCACCCGGCCCAGGAGCTCCCTCTGCCCGCCAGGGACCGGGGGGTCCTCCGGCGGAGGCTGCACCCGGCCCAGGAGGTCCCTCTGCCCGCCAGGGACCGGGGGGACCGCCGGCGGAGGCGGCACCGGGCCCAGGAGCTCCCTCTGCCCGCCAGGGACCGGGGGGACCGCCGCCGGAGGCTGCACCCGGCCCAGGAGCTCCCTCTGCCCGCCAGGGACCGGGGGGTCCGCCGGCGGAGGCTGCACCCGGCCCAGGAGGTCCCTCTGCCCGCCAGGGACAGGGTGTAACGCCGGCGGAGGCTGCCTCCGGCCCAGGAGGTCCGTCTGCCCGCCAGGGACCGGGGGGACCGCCGAGGAGTCTCTGCCCGTCCCAGATACTCCCTATCCCTACCCCTAACCGTATCCCTAACCCTATCGCCTAACCCTAACCCTATCCCTAACCCTAACCCTAACCCTATCCCTAACTCTAACCCCATCGCCTAACCCTAACCCTATCCCTAACCCTATCCCTAACCCTAACCCTATCCCTAACCCTAACCCTAACCCTATCCCTAACCCTAACCCTATCCCTAACGCTAACCCTAACCCTATCCCTAACCCTAACCCTAACCCTAACCCTATCCCTAACCCTAACCCTAACCCTATCCCTAACCCTATCGCCTAACCCTAACCCTATCCCTAACCCTATCGCCTAACCCTAACCCTAACCCTAACCCTATCCCTAACCCTAACCCTATCCCCTAACCCTAAACCTATCCCTAACCCTAACCCTAACCCTAGCTCTAACCCCATCGCCTAACCCTAACCCTATCCCTAACCCTAACCCTATCCCTAACCCTAACCCTAACCCTAACCCTAACCCTATCGCCTAACCCTATCCCTAACCCTAACCCTATCCCTAACCCTAACCCTAACCCTATCCCTAACCCTAACCCTATCCCTAACCCTAACCCTATCGCCTAACCCTAACCCTATCCCTAACCCTAACCCTATCGCCTAACCCTAACCCTATCCCTAACCCTAACCCTATCGCCTAACCCTAACCCTATCCCTAACCCTAACCCTATCCCTAACCCTAACCCTAACCCTATCCCTAACCCTAACCCTAACCCTATCCCTAACCCTAACCCTAACCCTATCCCTAACCCTATCGCCTAACCCTATCCCTAACCCTAACCCTATCCCTAACCCTATCGCCTAACCCTAAACCGAACCCCAACCGCAACCCCCAACACCAAAAGGCACCGGGCCGTAAGCCTGCACCCGCACCGGCAGTGCCCTAGCCCCCTCGGGGAAGAAGGGACTCCGTCTCCACACCGCACCCGCCCCAGCTGCGCTCTCTCCCCGCCACCGCCGAAGGCACACGATTTGAACCGCTCCTCCCGTCCGGGGAAGCACACTCGGCAGCACGCCTACCTCCTTCCCAACGGGACCAGGACCGAAGGGCACACAGACCCTCCACCACCCCACCAACGTGACCCCAAGCCCGGGCACCCCCTTCAAATTCGCCCGCTGGGACGTGTATTAAGCCCGGCAACAGTTATTCAAGCAAAACCGCAGCCGCAAGTTGAAGTGACAACTCATTAACCAAAACAATATTGGGCAAGTCATAAACCACTTTCCACTCTGGACAAGTCATAAACCAGTTTCCTCTCTGGACAAGTCATAAACCAGTTGGACAAGTCATAAACCACTTTCCTCTCTGGACAAGTCATAAACCAGTTGGACAAGTCATAAACCACTTTCCACTCTGGACAAGTCATAAACCAGTTTCCTCTCTGGACAAGTCATAAACCAGTTGGACAAGTCATAAACCACTCTCCTCTCTGGACAAGTCATAAACCACTTTCTTCTCTGGACAAGTCATAAACCACTTTCCTCTTTGGACAAGTCATAAACCAGTTTCCTCTCTGGACAAGTCATAAACCAGTTGGACAAGTCATAAACCACTCTCCTCTCTGGACAAGTCATAAACCACTTTCTTCTCTGGACAAGTCATAAACCACTTTCCTCTTTGGACAAGTCATAAACCAGTTTCCTCTCTGGACAAGTCATAAACCAGTTGGACAAGTCATAAACCACTTTCCACTCTGGACAAGTCATAAACCAGTTGGACAAGTCATAAACCACTTTCCTCTTTGGACAAGTCATAAACCAGTTTCCTCTCTGGACAAGTCATAAACCAGTTGGACAAGTCATAAACCACTTTCCACTCTGGACAAGTCATAAACCAGTTTCCTCTCTGGACAAGTCATAAACCACTCTCCTCTCTGGACAAGTCATAAACCACTTTCTTCTCTGGACAAGTCATAAACCACTTTCCTCTCTGGACAAGTCATAAACCAGTTGGACAAGTCATAAACCACTCTCCTCTTTGGACAAGTCATGAACCACTTTCTTCTCTGGACAAGTCATAAACCACTTTCCTCTCTGGACAAGTCATGAACCAATTTCCTCTCTGGACAAGTCATAAACCACTTTCTTCTCAGGACAAGTCATAAACCACTTTCCTCTTT
>NW_027308523.1:40100-97337 GCF_047496885.1 Scyliorhinus torazame | reverse complement strand
AGGCGGGGGGGAGGGGGGAGGGGGGGGAGGGGGGAGGGGGGGGGGGGAGGAAGAGGAGAGACTCAGTCAGGTGTGTCGGAATTAATTTTGCCGTCGCCAGGGTCGTGGGTCGCGGGGGCTGGCAGTACGGTCAACACGACACAGCGTCAGGCGGTCGTCCAGCCTCCAGGGGCCTGTCCAGCAGACAGTGCGGCCCTCCCTCAGCACTGACCCTCCCACAGTGCGGAGCTCCCTCAGCACCGACCCTCCCACAGTGCGGCGCTCCCTCAGAACTGACCCTCCCACAGTGCGGAGCTCCCTCAGCACTGACCCTCCCACGGTGCGGAGCTCCCTCAGCACTGACCCTCCCACAGTGCGGAGCTCCCTCAGCACTGACCCTCCCACAGTGCGGAGCTCCCTCAGCACTGACCCTCCCACGGTGCGGAGCTCCCTCAGCACTGACCCCTCCCACTGTGCGGAGCTCCCTCAGCACTGACCCTCCCACGGTGCGGCGCTCCCTCAGCACTGACCCTCCCACGGTGCGGAGCTCCCTCAGCACTGACCCTCCCACAGTGCGGTGCTCCCTCAGCACTGACCCTCCCACAGTGCGGCGCTCCCTCAGCACTGACCCTCCCACAGTGCGGCGCTCCCTCAGCACCGACCCTCCCACAGTGCGGAGCTCCCTCAGCACCGACCCTCCCACAGTGTGGCGCTCCCTCAGCACTGACCCTCCCACAGTGCGGCGCTCCCTCAGCACTGACCCTCCCACAGTGCGGCGCTCCCTCAGCACTGACCCTCCCACAGTGCGGCGCTCCCTCAGCACTGACCCTCCCACAGTGCGGCGCTCCCTCAGCACTGACCCTCCCACAGTGCGGAGCTCCCTCAGCACCGACCCTCTCACAGTGCGGCGCTCCCTCAGCACTGACCCTCCCACGGTGCGGAGCTCCCTCAGCACCGACCCTCCCACAGTGTGGCGCTCCCTCAGCACTGACCCTCCCACAATGCGGAGCTCCCTCAGCACTGACCCTCCCACACTGCGGCGCTCCCTCAGCACCGACCCTCCCACAGTGTGGAGCTCCCTCAGCACTGACCCTCCCACAGTGCGGCGCTCCCTCAGCACTGACCCTCCCACAGTGCGGAGCTCCCTCAGCACTGACCCTCCACAGTGCTGAGCTCACTCAGCACTGACCCTCCCACAGTGTGGCGCTCCCTCAGCACTGACCCTCCCACAGTGCGGCGCTCCCTCAGCACTGACCCTCCCACAATGCGGAGCTCCCTCAGCACTGACCCTCCCACACTGCGGCGCTCCCTCAGCACCGACCCTCCCACAGTGTGGAGCTCCCTCAGCACCGACCCTCCCACAGTGCGGAGCTCCCTCAGCACTGACCCTCCCACAGTGCGGGAGCTCCCTCAGCACTGACCCTCCCACAGTGCGGAGCTCCCTCAGCACTGACCCTCCCACAGTGCGGAGCTCCTTCAGCGCCGACCCTCCCACAGTGCGGCGCTCCCTCAGCACCGACCCTCCCACAGTGCGGCGCTCGATCAGCACTGACCCTCCCACAGTGCGGAGCTCCCCTCAGCACTGACCCTCCCACAGTGCGGAGCTCCCTCAGCACTGACCCTCCCACAGTGCGGCGCTCCCTCAGCACTGACCCTCCCACAGTGCGGCGCTCGCTCAGCACTGACCTACCCACAGTGCGGAGCTCCCTCAGCACTGACCCTCCCACAGTGCGGCGTTTCCTCAGCACCGACCCTCCCACAGTGCGGCGCTCCATCAGCACTGACCCTCCCACAGTGCGGCGCTCCCTCAGCACTGACCCTCCCACAGTGCGGCGCTCCCTCAGCACCGACCCTCCCACAGTGCGGCGCTCCCTCAGCACTGACCCTCCCACAGTGCGGCGCTCCCTCAGCACTGACCCTCCCACAGTGCGGCGCTCCCTGAGCACTGACCCTCCCACAGTGCGGTGCTCCCTCAGCACTGACCCTCCCACTGCGGAGCTCCCTCAGCACTGACCCTCCCACAGTGCAGCGCTCCCTCAGCACTGACCCTCCCACGGTGCGGAGCTCCCTCAGCACTGACCCTCCCACAGTACAGCGCTCCCTCAGCACTGACCCTCCCACAGTGCGGAGCTCCCTCAGCACTGACCGTCTCACAGTGCGGTGCTCCCTCAGCACTGACCCTCCCACACTGCGGGCGCTCCCTCAGCACTGACCCTCCCACAGTGCGGCGCTCCCTCAGCACTGACCCTCCCACAGTGCGGCGCTCCCTCAGCACTGACCCTCCCACAGTGCGGAGCTCCCTCAGCACTGACCCTCCCACAGTGCGGAGCTCCCTCAGCACTGACCCTCCCACAGTGCGGAGCTCCCTCAGCACTGACCCTCCCACAGTGCGGAGCTCCCTCAGCACTGACCCTCCCACAGTGCGGCGCTCGATCAGCACTGACCCTCCCACAGTGCGGAGCTCCCTCAGCACTGACCCTCCCACAGTGCGGAGCTCCCTCAGCACTGACCCTCCCACAGTGCGGCGCTCCCTCAGCACTGACCCTCCCACAGTGCGGCGCTCGCTCAGCACTGACCTACCCACAGTGCGGAGCTCCCTCAGCACTGACCCTCCCACAGTGCGGCGTTTCCTCAGCACCGACCCTCCCACAGTGCGGCGCTCCCCTCAGCACTGACCCTCCCACAGTGCGGCGCTCCCTCAGCACTGACCCTCCCACAGTGCGGCGCTCCCTCAGCACCGACCCTCCCACAGTGCTGCGCTCCCTCAGCACTGACCCTCCCACAGTGCGGTGCTCCCTCAGCACTGACCCTCCCAGTGCGGAGCTCCCTCAGCACTGACCCTCCTACAGTGCAGCGCTCCCTCAGCACTGACCCTCCACGGTGCGGAGCTCCCTCAGCACTGACCCTCCCACAGTGCAGCGCTCCCTCAGCACTGACCCTCCCACAGTGCGGAGCTCCCTCAGCACTGACCCCTCCCACGGTGCGGAGCTCCCTCAGCACTGACCCTCCCACAGTGCGGCTCTCCCTCAGCACTGACCCTCCCACAGTGCGCTGCTCCCTCAGCACTGACCCTCCCACAGTGCGGTGCTCCCTCAGCACCGACCTTCCCACAGTGCGGCGCTCCCGCAGCGCTGACCCTCCCACAGTGCGGTGCTCCCTCAGCACCGACCCTCCCACAGTGCGGAGCTCCCTCAGCACTGACCCTCCCACAGTACGGAGCTCCCTCAGCACTGACCCTCCCACAGTGCGGCGCTCCCCCAGCACTGACCCTCCCACAGTGCGGCGCTCCCCCAGCACTGACCCTCCCACAGTGCGGCGCTCCCTCAGCACTGACCCTCCCACAGTGCGGAGCTCCCTCAGCGCTGACCCTCCCACAGTGCGGCGCTCCCTCAGCACTGACCCTCCCACAGTGCGGTGCTCCCTCAGCACTGACCCTCCCACAGTGCGGCGCTCCCTCAGCACCGACCCTCCCACAGTGCGGAGCTCCCTCAGCACTGACCCTCCCACAGTGTGGAGCTCCCTCAGCACTGACCCTCCCACAGTGCGGCGCTCCCTCAGCACTGACCCTCCCACAGTGCGGAGCTCCCTCAGCACTGACCCTCCCACAGTGCGGAGCTCCCTCAGCACCGACCCTCCCACAGTGCGGAGCTCCCTCAGCACTGACCCTCCCACAGTGCGGTGCTCCCTCAGCACTGACCCTCCCAGTGCGGAGCTCCCTCAGCACTGACCCTCCACAGTGCAGCGCTCCCTCAGCACTGACCCTCCCACGGTGCGGAGCTCCCTCAGCACTGACCCTCCCACAGTGCAGCGCTCCCTCAGCACTGACCCTCCCACAGTGCGGAGCTCCCTCAGCACTGACCCTCCCAAGGTGCGGAGCTCCCTCAGCATTGACCCTCCCACAGTGCGGCTCTCCCTCAGCACTGACCCTCCCACAGTGCGGAGCTCCCTCAGCACTGACCCTCCCACAGTGCGGAGCTCCCTCAGCACTGACCCTCCCACAGTGCGGAGCTCCCTCAGCACTGACCCTCCCACAGTGCGGCGCTCCCCCAGCACTGACCCTCCCACAGTGCGGCGCTCCCCCAGCACTGACCCTCCCACAGTGCGGCGCTCCCTCAGCACTGACCCTCCCACAGTGCGGAGCTCCCTCAGCGCTGACCCTCCCACAGTGCGGCGCTCCCTCAGCACTGACCCTCCCACAGTGCGGAGCTCCCTCAGCGCTGACCCTCCCACAGTGCGGCGCTCCCTCAGCACTGACCCTCCCACAGTGCGGCGCTCCCGCAGCGCTGACCCTCCCACAGTGCGGTGCTCCCTCAGCACCGACCCTCCCACAGTGCGGAGCTCCCTCAGCACTGACCCTCCCACAGTGCGGTGCTCCCTCAGCACTGACCCTCCCACAGTGCGGCGCTCCCTCAGCACCGACCCTCCCACAGTGCGGAGCTCCCTCAGCACTGACCCTCCCACAGTGTGGAGCTCCCTCAGCACTGACCCTCCCACAGTGCGGCGCTCCCTCAGCACTGACCCTCCCACAGTGCGGAGCTCCCTCAGCACTGACCCTCCCACAGTGCGGAGCTCCCTCAGCACTGACCCTCCCACAGTGCGGCGCTCCCTCAGCACTGACCCTCCCACAGTGCGGAGCTCCCTCAGCACTGACCGTCCCACAGTGCGGTGCTCCCTCAGCACTGACCCTCCCACACTGCGGCGCTCCCTCAGCACTGACCCTCTCACAGTGCGGAGCTCCCTCATCACTGACCCTCCCACAGTGCGGCACTCCCTCAGCACTGACCCTCCCACAGTGCGGCGCTCCCTCAGCACTGACCCTCGCACAGTGCGGCGCTCCCTCAGCACTGACCCTCCCACAGTGCGGCGCTCCCTCAGCACTGACCCTCCCACAGTGCGGCGCTCCCTCAGCACCGACCCTCCCACAGTGCGGCGCTCCCTCAGCACTGACCCTCCCACAGTGCGGCGCTCCCTCAGCACTGACCCTCCCACAGTGCGGCGCTCCCTCAGCACCGACACTCCCACAGTGCGGCGCTCCCTCAGCACTGACCCTCCCACAGTGCGGTGCTCCCTCAGCACTGACCCTCCCAGTGCGGAGCTCCCTCAGCACTGACCCTCCCACAGTGCGGTGCTCCGTCAGCACTGACCCTCCCACAGTGCGGCGCTCCCTCAGCACTGACCCTCCCACAGTGCGGCGCTCCCTCAGCACTGACCCTCCCACAGTGCGGTGCTCCCTCAGCACTGACCCTCCCACAGTGCGGAGCTCCCTCAGCACTGACCCTCCCACGGTGCGGAGCTCCCTCAGCACTGACCCTCCCACAGTGCGGTGCTCCGTCAGCACTGACCCTCCCACAGTGCGGCGCTCCCTCAGCACTGACCCTCCCACAGTGCGGCGCTCCCTCAGCACTGACCCTCCCACAGTGCGGTGCTCCCTCAGCACTGACCCTCCCACAGTGCGGAGCTCCCTCAGCACTGACCCTCCCACGGTGCGGAGCTCCCTCAGCACTGACCCTCCCACAGTGCGGCTCTCCCTCAGCACTGACCCTCCCACAGTGCGCTGCTCCCTCAGCACTGACCCTCCCACAGTGCGGCGCTCCCTCAGCACCGCCCCTCCCACAGTGCGGAGCTCCCTCAGCACTGACCCTCCCACAGTGCGGCGCTCGATCAGCACTGACCCTCCCACAGTGCGGAGCTCCCTCAGCACTGACCCTCCCACAGTGCGGAGCTCCCTCAGCACTGACCCTCCCACAGTGCGGCGCTCCCTCAGCACTGACCCTCCCACAGTGCGGCGCTCGCTCAGCACTGACCTACCCACAGTGCGGAGCTCCCTCAGCACTGACCCTCCCACAGTGCGGCGTTTCCTCAGCACCGACCCTCCCACAGTGCGGCGCTCCCTCAGCACTGACCCTCCCACAGTGCGGCGCTCCCTCAGCACTGACCCTCCCACAGTGCGGCGCTCCCTCAGCACCGACCCTCCCACAGTGCTGCGCTCCCTCAGCACTGACCCTCCCACAGTGCGGTGCTCCCTCAGCACTGACCCTCCCAGTGCGGAGCTCCCTCAGCACTGACCCTCCCACAGTGCAGCGCTCCCTCAGCACTGACCCTCCCACGGTGCGGAGCTCCCTCAGCACTGACCCTCCCACAGTGCAGCGCTCCCTCAGCACTGACCCTCCCACAGTGCGGAGCTCCCTCAGCACTGACCCTCCCACGGTGCGGAGCTCCCTCAGCACTGACCCTCCCACAGTGCGGCTCTCCCTCAGCACTGACCCTCCCACAGTGCGCTGCTCCCTCAGCACTGACCCTCCCACAGTGCGGTGCTCCCTCAGCACCGACCTTCCCACAGTGCGGCGCTCCCGCAGCGCTGACCCTCCCACAGTGCGGTGCTCCCTCAGCACCGACCCTCCCACAGTGCGGAGCTCCCTCAGCACTGACCCTCCCACAGTACGGAGCTCCCTCAGCACTGACCCTCCCACAGTGCGGCGCTCCCCCAGCACTGACCCTCCCACAGTGCGGCGCTCCCCCAGCACTGACCCTCCCACAGTGCGGCGCTCCCTCAGCACTGACCCTCCCACAGTGCGGAGCTCCCTCAGCGCTGACCCTCCCACAGTGCGGCGCTCCCTCAGCACTGACCCTCCCACAGTGCGGTGCTCCCTCAGCACTGACCCTCCCACAGTGCGGCGCTCCCTCAGCACCGACCCTCCCACAGTGCGGAGCTCCCTCAGCACTGACCCTCCCACAGTGTGGAGCTCCCTCAGCACTGACCCTCCCACAGTGCGGCGCTCCCTCAGCACTGACCCTCCCACAGTGCGGAGCTCCCTCAGCACTGACCCTCCCACAGTGCGGAGCTCCCTCAGCACCGACCCTCCCACAGTGCGGTGCTCCCTCAGCACTGACCCTCCCACACTGCGGCGCACCCTCAGCACTGACCCTCTCACAGTGCGGCGCTCCCTCAGCACTGACCCTCCCACAGTGCGGCGCTCCCCTCAGCACCGACCCTCCCACATTGCGGCGCTCCCTCAGCACTGACCCTCCCACAGTGCGGTGCTCCCTCAGCACTGACCCTCCCAGTGCGGAGCTCCCTCAGCACTGACCCTCCACAGTGCAGCGCTCCCTCAGCACTGACCCTCCCACGGTGCGGAGCTCCCTCAGCACTGACCCTCCCACAGTGCAGCGCTCCCTCAGCACTGACCCTCCCACAGTGCGGAGCTCCCTCAGCACTGACCCTCCCACGGTGCGGAGCTCCCTCAGCATTGACCCTCCCACAGTGCGGCGCTCCCCCAGCACTGACCCTCCCACAGTGCGGCGCTCCCCCAGCACTGACCCTCCCACAGTGCGGCGCTCCCTCAGCACTGACCCTCCCACAGTGCGGAGCTCCCTCAGCGCTGACCCTCCCACAGTGCGGCGCTCCCTCAGCACTGACCCTCCCACAGTGCGGAGCTCCCTCAGCGCTGACCCTCCCACAGTGCGGCGCTCCCTCAGCACTGACCCTCCCACAGTGCGGCGCTCCCGCAGCGCTGACCCTCCCACAGTGCGGTGCTCCCTCAGCACCGACCCTCCCACAGTGCGGAGCTCCCTCAGCACTGACCCTCCCACAGTGCGGTGCTCCCTCAGCACTGACCCTCCCACAGTGCGGCGCTCCCTCAGCACCGACCCTCCCACAGTGCGGAGCTCCCTCAGCACTGACCCTCCCACAGTGTGGAGCTCCCTCAGCACTGACCCTCCCACAGTGCGGCGCTCCCTCAGCACTGACCCTCCCACAGTGCGGAGCTCCCTCAGCACTGACCCTCCCACAGTGCGGAGCTCCCTCAGCACTGACCCTCCCACAGTGCGGCGCTCCCTCAGCACTGACCCTCCCACAGTGCGGAGCTCCCTCAGCACTGACCGTCCCACAGTGCGGTGCTCCCTCAGCACTGACCCTCCCACACTGCGGCGCTCCCTCAGCACTGACCCTCTCACAGTGCGGAGCTCCCTCATCACTGACCCTCCCACAGTGCGGCACTCCCTCAGCACTGACCCTCCCACAGTGCGGCGCTCCCTCAGCACTGACCCTCGCACAGTGCGGCGCTCCCTCAGCACTGACCCTCCCACAGTGCGGCGCTCCCTCAGCACTGACCCTCCCACAGTGCGGCGCTCCCTCAGCACCGACCCTCCCACAGTGCGGCGCTCCCTCAGCACTGACCCTCCCACAGTGCGGCGCTCCCTCAGCACTGACCCTCCCACAGTGCGGCGCTCCCTCAGCACCGACACTCCCACAGTGCGGCGCTCCCTCAGCACTGACCCTCCCACAGTGCGGTGCTCCCTCAGCACTGACCCTCCCAGTGCGGAGCTCCCTCAGCACTGACCCTCCCACAGTGCGGTGCTCCGTCAGCACTGACCCTCCCACAGTGCGGCGCTCCCTCAGCACTGACCCTCCCACAGTGCGGCGCTCCCTCAGCACTGACCCTCCCACAGTGCGGTGCTCCCTCAGCACTGACCCTCCCACAGTGCGGAGCTCCCTCAGCACTGACCCTCCCACGGTGCGGAGCTCCCTCAGCACTGACCCTCCCACAGTGCGTTGCTCCGTCAGCACTGACCCTCCCACAGTGCGGCGCTCCCTCAGCACTGACCCTCCCACAGTGCGGCGCTCCCTCAGCACTGACCCTCCCACAGTGCGGTGCTCCCTCAGCACTGACCCTCCCACAGTGCGGAGCTCCCTCAGCACTGACCCTCCCACGGTGCGGAGCTCCCTCAGCACTGACCCTCCCACAGTGCGGCTCTCCCTCAGCACTGACCCTCCCACAGTGCGCTGCTCCCTCAGCACTGACCCTCCCACAGTGCGGCGCTCCCTCAGCACCGCCCCTCCCACAGTGCGGTGCTCCCTCAGCACCGACCTTCCCACAGTGCGGCGCTCCCGCAGCGCTGACCCTCCCACAGTGCGGTGCTCCCTCAGCACCGACCCTCCCACAGTGCGGAGCTCCCTCAGCACTGACCCTCCCACAGTATGGAGCTCCCTCAGCACTGACCCTCCCACAGTGCGGCGCTCCCCCAGCACTGACCCTCCCACAGTGCGGCGCTCCCCCAGCACTGACCCTCCCACAGTGCGGCGCTCCCTCAGCACTGACCCTCCCACAGTGCGGAGCTCCCTCAGCGCTGACCCTCCCACAGTGCGGCGCTCCCTCAGCACTGACCCTCCCACAGTGCGGAGCTCCCTCAGCACTGACCCTCCCACGGAGCAGAGCTCCCTCAGCATTGACCCTCCCACAGTGCGGCTCTCCCTCAGCACTGACCCTCCCACAGTGCGGAGCTCCCTCAGCACTGACCCTCCCACAGTGCGGAGCTCCCTCAGCACTGACCCTCCCACAGTGCGGAGCTCCCTCAGCACTGACCCTCCCACAGTGCGGCGCTCCCCCAGCACTGACCCTCCCACAGTGCGGCGCTCCCCCAGCACTGACCCTCCCACAGTGCGGCGCTCCCTCAGCACTGACCCTCCCACAGTGCGGAGCTCCCTCAGCGCTGACCCTCCCACAGTGCGGCGCTCCCTCAGCACTGACCCTCCCACAGTGCGGCGCTCCCGCAGCGCTGACCCTCCCACAGTGCGGTGCTCCCTCAGCACCGACCCTCCCACAGTGCGGAGCTCCCTCAGCACCGACCCTCCCACAGTGCGGAGCTCCCTCAGCACTGACCCTCCCACAGTGTGGAGCTCCCTCAGCACTGACCCTCCCACAGTGCGGCGCTCCCTCAGCACTGACCCTCCCACAGTGCGGAGCTCCCTCAGCACTGACCCTCCCACAGTGCGGAGCTCCCTCAGCACTGACCCTCCCACAGTGCGGCGCTCCCTCAGCACTGACCCTCCCACAGTGCGGAGCTCCCTCAGCACTGACCCTCCCACAGTGCGGAGCTCCCTCAGCACTGACCCTCCCACAGTGCGGCGCTCCCCCAGCACTGACCCTCCCACAGTGCGGCGCTCCCCCAGCACTGACCCTCCCACAGTGCGGCGCTCCCTCAGCACTGACCCTCCCACAGTGCGGAGCTCCCTCAGCGCTGACCCTCCCACAGTGCGGCGCTCCCTCAGCACTGACCCTCCCACAGTGCGGCGCTCCCGCAGCGCTGACCCTCCCACAGTGCGGTGCTCCCTCAGCACCGACCCTCCCACAGTGCGGAGCTCCCTCAGCACCGACCCTCCCACAGTGCGGAGCTCCCTCAGCACTGACCCTCCCACAGTGTGGAGCTCCCTCAGCACTGACCCTCCCACAGTGCGGCGCTCCCTCAGCACTGACCCTCCCACAGTGCGGAGCTCCCTCAGCACTGACCCTCCCACAGTGCGGAGCTCCCTCAGCACTGACCCTCCCACAGTGCGGCGCTCCCTCAGCACTGACCCTCCCACAGTGCGGAGCTCCCTCAGCACTGACCGTCCCACAGTGCGATGCTCCCTCAGCACTGACCCTCCCACACTGCGGCGCTCCCTCAGCAATGACCCTCTCACAGTGCGGCGCTCCCTCAGCACTGACCCTCCCACAGTGCGGCGCTCCCTCAGCACCGACCCTCCCACAGTGCGGCGCTCCCTCAGCACTGACCCTCCCACAGTGCGGTGCTCCCTCAGCACTGACCCTCCCAGTGCGGAGCTCCCTCAGCACTGACCCTCCACAGTGCAGCGCTCCCTCAGCACTGACCCTCCCACAGTGCAGCGCTCCCTCAGCACTGACCCTCCCACAGTGCGGAGCTCCCTCAGCACTGACCCTCCCACAGTGCAGCTCTCCCTCAGCACTGACCCTCCCACAGTGCGGAGCTCCCTCAGCACTGACCCTCCCACGGTGCGGAGCTCCCTCAGCATTGACCCTCCCACAGTGCGGCTCTCCCTCAGCACTGACCCTCCCACAGTGCGCTGCTCCCTCAGCACTGACCCTCCCACAGTGCGGTGCTCCCTCAGCACCGACCTTCCCACAGTGCGGCGCTCCCGCAGCGCTGACCCTCCCACAGTGCGGTGCTCCCTCAGCACCGACCCTCCCACAGTGCGGAGCTCCCTCAGCACTGACCCTCCCACAGTGCGGCGCTCCCTCAGCACTGACCCTCCCACAGTGCGGCGCTCCCCCAGCACTGACCCTCCCACAGTGCGGCGCTCTCTCAGCACTGACCCTCCCACAGTGCGGCGCTCCCTCAGCACTGACACTCCCACAGTGCGGAGCTCCCTCAGCACTGACCCTCCCACAGTGCGGCGCTCCCGCAGCGCTGACCCTCCCACAGTGCGGCGCAACCCCAGCACTGACCCTCCCACAGTGCGGCGCTCCCTCAGCACTGACCCTCCCACAGTGCGGCGCTCCCTCAGCACTGACCCTCCCACAGTGCGGCGCTCCCTCAGCACTGACCCTCCCACAGTGCGGCGCTCCCTCAGCACTGACCCTCCCACAGTGCGGCGCTCCCTCAGCACTGACCCTCCCACAGCGCGGAGCTCCCTCAGCACTGACCCTCCCACAGTGCGGAGCTCCCTCAGCACTGACCCTCCCACAGTGCGGAGCTCCCTCAGCACTGACCCTCCCACAATGCGGAGCTCCCTCAGCACTGACCGTCCCACAGTGCGGAGCTCCCTCAGCACCGACCCTCCCACAGTGCGGCGCTCCCTCAGCACTGACCCTCCCACAGTGCGGCGCTCTCTCAGCACCGACCCTCCCACAGTGCGGAGCTCCCTCAGCACCGACCCTCCGATCTGTCTCTATAAACCCCCGCGTGCGTGTCTCCCCCCCCTGGTTTCGGGCACCCTGTACCTTGTGCCTGCAGTTTGGCCATGTCCTCGCTGAGTGCGTCGTAGGCCTCCTCCAATTGGCGCTTGCGCAGCTCCAGGCTCTGCATACACTCCGTCAGGGAGCCGATCTTCGCCTCGTGCTGAAAGACAGCGACCGCCGTTCAGTTGTCCGAAATCTCACAAGCGTGCCCTCGCTCACGCCTTTCACTGAATGTGGGGCGTCAAGGGTCAGGGTCCAGGAGGTCTCTGAACGGGCAGGGGACATTCTGAAGAGGGAGGGCGGAGACCCAGAGGGCGTGTTGCACATTGGCGCTAACACCATGGGCAGGGATGGTGACGAGTTCCTTCCTAGAACATCGAGCAGCACAGCACAGAACTGGCCCTTCGGCCCTCGATGTTGTGCCGAGCCTTGTCCGAAGCCAAGCTCAGGCTCTCCCACTCCCTGTCATTCTGGTGTGCTCCATGTGCCTATCCAATAACCGCTTGAAAGTTCCTAAAGTGTCCCGACTCCACTCTCACAGCAGGCAGTCCATTCCACACCCTAACCACTCTCTGAGTAAAGAACCTACCTCGGACATCCCTCCTATATCTCCCACCCCGAACCTTATAGTTATGCCCCCTTGTCACAGCGACATCCACCCGAGGAAATCGTCTCTGAACGTCCACTCTATCTATCCCCCTCATCATCTTATACACCTCTATTAAGTCGTCTCTCATCCTCCTCCGCTCCAAAGCTCCCTCAACCTTTCCTCATAAGACCCACCCTCCAATCCAGGCAGCATCCTGGTAAATCTCCTCTGCTCCCTTTCCAATGCTTCCACATCCTTCCTATAGTAGGGTGACCAGAACTGCACACAATACTCCAAATGTGGTCTCACCAGGGTCTGGTACAGTTGCAGCATAACCCCGCGGCTCTTAAACTCGAGCCCCCCGTTAATAAACGCTAACACACTATCGGCCCTCTTCACGGCTCTATCCACTCGAGTGGCAACCTTCAGAGATCTGTGGACATGAACCCCGAGATCTCTCTGTCCCTCCACATTCCTCAGAACCAGGGTGAACCATTTCGGACAGAGGTGAGGAGACATTTCTTCACCCAGAGAGCGGTGAGCCTGTGGAATTCATTACCACAGGAAGTAGTTGATGCTGAAACATTGGATATATTCAAGAGTCGGCTGCATAGAGCACTTGGGGAGAACGGGATCCAAGGCGATGGGGAGAGAGCAGATTGAGTTGGATGGTCAGCCATGATGGTGATGAATGGGGGAGCAGGCGCGAGGGACCAAAAGGCCTCCTCCTGCTCCTATCTTCTATGTATGTATCTGTGTTAAAAAATGGGGTCAGATACAGAGTAAAGCTCCCTCTACACTGTCCCCATCAAACACTCCCAGGACAGGTACAGCACGGGGTTAGATACAGAGTAAAGCTCCCTCTACACTGTCCCCATCAAACACTCCCAGGACAGTTACAGCACGGGGTTAGATACAGAGTAAAGCTCTCTCTACACTGTCCCCATCAAACACTCCGAGGACAGGTACAACACGGGGTTAGATACAGAGTAAAGCTCCCTCTACACTGTCCCCATCAAACACTCCCAGGACAGGTACAGCACGGGGTTAGATACAGAGTAAAGCTCTCTCTACACTGTCCCCATCAAACACTCCCAGGACAGGTACAGTATGGGGTTAGATACAGAGTAAAGCTCTCTCTACACTGTCCCCATCAAACACGCCCAGGACAGGTACATCACGGGGTTAGATACAGAGTAAAGCTCCCTCTACACTGTCCCCATCAAACACTCCCAGGACAGGTACAGCACAGGGTTAGATACAGAGTAAAGCTCCCTCTACACTGTCCCCATCAAACACTCCCAGGACAGTTACAGCACGGGGTTAGATACAGAGTAAAGCTCCCTCTACACTGTCCCCATCAAACACTCCCAGGACAGGTACAGCACGGGGTTAGATACAGAGTAAAGCTCCCTCTACACTGTCCCCATCAAACACTCCCGGGACAGGTACAGCACGGTGTTAGATACAGAGTAAAGCTCCCTCTACACTGTCCCCATCAAACACTCCCGGGACAGGTACAGCACGGGGTTAGATACAGAGTAAAGCTCCCTCTACACTGTCCCCATCAAACACTCCCAGGACAGGTACAGCACGGGGTTAGATACAGAGTAAAGCTCTCTCTACACTGTCCCCATCAAACACTCCCAGGACAGGTACAGTACGGGGTTAGATACAGAGTAAAGCTCCCTCTACACTGTCCCCATCAAACACTCCCAGGACAGGTACAGCACGGGGTTAGATACAGAGTAAAGCTCTCTCTACACTGTCCCCATCAAACACTCCCAGGACAGGTACAGTACGGGGTTAGATACAGAGTAAAGCTCTCTCTACACTGTCCCCATCAAACACGCCCAGGACAGGTACAGCACGGGGTTAGATACAGAGTAAAGCTCCCTCTACACTGTCCCCATCAAACACTCCCAGGACAGGTACAGTACGGGGTTAGATACAGAGTAAAGCTCTCTCTACACTGTCCCCATCAAACACGCCCAGGACAGGTACAGCACGGGGTTAGATACAGAGTAAAGCTCCCTCTACACTGTCCCCATCAAACACTCCCAGGACAGGTACAGCACGGGGTTAGATACAGAGTAAAGCTCTCTCTACACTGTCCCCATCAAACACTCCCAGGACAGGTACAGTATGGGGTTAGATACAGAGTAAAGCTCTCTCTACACTGTCCCCATCAAACACGCCCAGGACAGGTACATCACGGGGTTAGATACAGAGTAAAGCTCCCTCTACACTGTCCCCATCAAACACTCCCAGGACAGGTACAGCACAGGGTTAGATACAGAGTAAAGCTCCCTCTACACTGTCCCCATCAAACACTCCCAGGACAGTTACAGCACGGGGTTAGATACAGAGTAAAGCTCCCTCTACACTGTCCCCATCAAACACTCCCAGGACAGGTACAGCACGGGGTTAGATACAGAGTAAAGCTCCCTCTACACTGTCCCCATCAAACACTCCCGGGACAGGTACAGCACGGTGTTAGATACAGAGTAAAGCTCCCTCTACACTGTCCCCATCAAACACTCCCGGGACAGGTACAGCACGGGGTTAGATACAGAGTAAAGCTCCCTCTACACTGTCCCCATCAAACACTCCCAGGACAGGTACAGCACGGGGTTAGATACAGAGTAAAGCTCTCTCTACACTGTCCCCATCAAACACTCCCAGGACAGGTACAGTACGGGGTTAGATACAGAGTAAAGCTCCCTCTACACTGTCCCCATCAAACACTCCCAGGACAGGTACAGCACGGGGTTAGATACAGAGTAAAGCTCTCTCTACACTGTCCCCATCAAACACTCCCAGGACAGGTACAGTACGGGGTTAGATACAGAGTAAAGCTCTCTCTACACTGTCCCCATCAAACACGCCCAGGACAGGTACAGCACGGGGTTAGATACAGAGTAAAGCTCCCTCTACACTGTCCCCATCAAACACTCCCAGGACAGGTACAGTACGGGGTTAGATACAGAGTAAAGCTCTCTCTACACTGTCCCCATCAAACACGCCCAGGACAGGTACAGCACGGGGTTAGATACAGAGTAAAGCTCCCTCTACACTGTCCCCATCAAACACTCCCAGGACAGGTACAGCACAGGGTTAGATACAGAGTAAAGCTCCCTCTACACTGTCCCCATCAAACACTCCCAGGACAGGAACAGCACGGGGTTAGATACAGAGGGAAGCTCCCTCTACACTGTCCCCATCAAACACTCCCAGGACAGGTACAGCACGGGGTTAGATACAGAGTAAAGCTCCCTCTACACTGTCCCCATCAAACACTCCCAGGACAGGTCCAGCACGGGGTTAGATACAGAGTAAAGCTCCCTCTACACTGTCCCCATCAAACACTCCCAGGACAGGAACAGCACGGGGTTAGATACAGAGTAAAGCTCCCTCCACACTGTCCCCATCAAACACTCCCAGGACAGGTACAGCACGGGGTTAGATACAGAGTAAAGCTCCCTCTAGACTGTCCCCATCAAACACTCCCAGGACAGGTACAGCACGGGGTTAGATACAGAGTAAAGCTCCCTCTACACTGTCCCCATCAAACACTCCCAGGACAGGAACAGCACGGGGTTAGATACAGAGGGAAGCTCCCTCTACACTGTCCCCATCAAACACTCCCAGGACAGGTACAGCATGGGGTTAGATACAGAGTAAAGCTCCCTCTACACTGTCCCCATCAAACACTCCCAGGACAGGTACAGCACGGGGTTAGAGACAGAGTAACGTGCGTTGCCCTCGCGCTCTCTCTCCCTCACTACGCCTACCTGCGAGATGAGAAGTTGGCAGGTGGAGAGCTCCCGGTTATTCTCCTCCATCTTCCGGCTGTACTCGGTCTGTGTCTCCTCCAGTTTCCGGCATCGCTTGATCAGCGTCTTCACCTCGGACTTCATCTTGCTGATATAGAGCCGCGCGACCGTGAACTCTTCCTCCAGCGCTCCGCTGAACTCCACGGGCTGGGGACCGGGTGGGGGGGGGGGGGGGGGGGGGGTGGGGGGGGAGAGGAAACAGAGCCAGAGAGAGAGAGTGGAAGAGAGGGAGAGGAGATGGGTTATCAGAGTTATTCACAGGGGGGGTCCCCCGGAGGGAGTGTCAATATCAATAAAATCAAACACTAGTGTTTTGTGCTTAAACAAATTGATTACAATGGGATGAGAGAAGAACTAGCTAAGGTAGACTGGGAGCAAAGACTTTATGGTGAAGCAATTGAGGAACAGTGGAGAACCTTCCAAGTGATTTTTCACAGTGCTCAGCAAAGGTTTGTACCAACAAAAAGGAAGGACGGTAGAAGGAGGGAAAATCGACCGTGGATATCTAAGGAAATAAGGGAGAGTATCAAATTGAAGGAAAAAGCATACAAAGTGGCAAAGATTAGTGGGAGACCAGAGGACTGGGAAATCTTTAGGGGGCAACAGAAAGCCACTAAAAAAGCTATAAAGAAGAGTAAGATAGATTAAGAGAGTAAACTTGCTCAGAATGTAAGAACAGATAAAAGTTTCTACAAATATGTAAAACACAAAAGAGTGGCTAAGGTAAATATTGGTCCTTTAGAGGGTGAGAAGGGAGATTTAGTAATGGGAGGTGAGGAAATGGCTGAGGAACTGAACAGGTTTTTTGGGTCGGTCTTCACAGTGGAAGACACAAATAACATGCCAGTGACTGATGGAAATGAGGCTATGACAGGTGAGGACCTTGAGAGGATTGTTATCACCAAGGAGGTAGTGATGGGCAAGCTAATGGGGCTAAAGGTAGACAAGTCTCCTGGACCTGATGGAATGCATCCCAGGGTGCTAAAAGAGATGGCTAGGGAAATTGCAAATGCACTAGTGATAATTTACCAAAATTCACTAGACTCTGGGGTGGTCCCGGCGGATTGGAAATTAGCAAACGTGACACCACTGTTTAAAAAAGGAGGTAGGCAGAAAGCGGGTAATTATAGGCCAGTGAGCTTAACTTCGGTAGTAGGGAAGATGCTGGAATCTATCATCAAGGAAGAAATAGCGAGGCATCTGGATAGAAATTGTCCCATTGGACAGACGCAGCATGGGTTCATAAAGGGCAGGTCGTGCCTAACTAATTTAGTGGATTTTTTTGAGGACATTAACAGTGCGGTAGATAACGGGGAGCCAATGGATGTGGTATATCTGGATTTCCAGAAAGCCTTTCACAAGGTGCCACACAAAAGGTTGCTGCATAAGATAAAGATGCATGGCATTAAGGGGAAAGTAGGAGCATGGATAGAGGATTGGTTAATTAATAGAAAGCAAAGAGTGGGGATTAATGGGTGTTTCTCTGGTTGGCAATCAGTAGCTAGTGGTGTCCCTCAGGGATCAGTGTTGGGCCCACAACTGTTCACAATTTACAGAGGTGATTTGGAGTTGGGGACCAAGGGCAATGTGTCCAAGTTTGCAGACGACACTGAGATAAGTGGTAAAGCAAAAAGTGCAGAGGATACTGGAAGTCTGCAGAGGGATTTGGACAGGCTAAGTGAATGGGCTAGGGTCTGGCAGATGGAATACAATGTTGACAAATGTGAGGTTATCCATTTTGGTGGGAATAATAGCAAAAGGGATTATTATTTAGATGATAAAATATTAAAACATGCTGCTGTGCAGAGAGACCTGGGTGTGCTAGTGCATGAGTCGCAAAAAGTTGGTTCACAGGTGCAGCAGGTGATTAAGAAGGCCAATGGAATTTTGTCCTTCATCGCTAGAGGGATGGAGTTTAAGACTAGGGAGGTTATGCTGCAATTGTATAAGGTGTGAGTGAGGCCACACCTGGAATATTGTGTCCAGTTTTGGTCTCCTTGCCTGGGAAAGGACGTACTGGCACTGGAGGGTGTGCAGAGGAGATTCACTAGGTTAATCCCAGAGCTGAAGGGGTTGGATTACGAGGAGAGGTTGAGTATACTGGGATTGTACTCGTTGGAATTTAGAAGGATGCGGGGGGATCTGATAGAAACATTATGAAGGGAATAGATAGGATAGATGCGGGCAGGTTGTTTCCACTGGCGGGTGAAAGCAGAACTAGGGGGCATAGCCTCAAAATAAGGGGAAGTAGATTTAGGACTGAGTTTAGGAGGAACTTCTTCACCCAAAGGGTTGTGAATCTATGGAATTCCTTGTGAAGCAGTAGAGGCTCCTTCATTAAATGTTTTTAAGATAAAGATAGATAGTTTTTTGAAGAATAAAGGGATTAAGGGTTATGGTGTTTGGGCCGGAAAGTGGAGCTGAGTCCACAAAAGATCAGCCACGATCTCATTGAATGGTGGAGCAGGCTCGAGGGGCCAGATGGCCGATTCCTGCTCCTAGTTCTTATGTGCATGAGGGTCCCCGGGGGGAGTGTGTCAGTATTTACAGGAGGGTCCCTGGGGGGAGTGCGTCAGTATTTACAGGAGAGTCCCCGGAGAGAGTGTGTCAGTATTTACAGGAGGGTCCCCGGGGGGAGTGTGTCAGTATTTACAGGAGGGTCCCCGGGGGGAGTGTGTCAGTATTTACAGGAGGGTCCCTGGGGGGAGTGCGTCAGTATTTACAGGAGGGTCCCCAGAGGGAGAGTGTCAGTATTTACAGGAGTGTCCCCGGAGAGAGTGTGTCAGTATTTACAGGAGAGTCCCCGGAGAGAGTGTGTCTGTATTTACAGGAGGGTCCCCGGAGAGAGTGTGTCAGTATTTACAGGAGGGTCCCCGGAGGGAGTGTGTCAGTATTTACAGGAGGGTCCCAGGAGGGAGTGTGTCAGTATTTACAGGAGAGTCCCCGGAGAGAGTGTGTCAGTATTTACAGGAGGGTCCTCGGAGGGAATGTGTCAGTATTTACAGGAGGGTCCCCGGAGGGAGCGTGTCAGTATTTACAGGATGGTCCCTGGGGGAGTGTGTCAGTATTTACAGGAGAGTCCCCGGAGGGAGTGTGTCAGTATTTGCAGGAGGGTCCCCGGAGGGAGTGTGTCAGTATTTACAGGAGGGTCCCCGGGGGGAGTGTATCAGTATTTACAGGAGAGTCCCCGGAGAGAGTGTGTCAGTATTTACAGGAGGGTCCCCAGAGAGGGTGTGTCAGTATTTACAGGAGGGTCCCCGGAGGGAGTGTGTCAGTATTTACAGGAGGGACCCGGAGGGAGTGTATCAGTATTTACAGGAGAGTCCCCGGAGAGAGTGTGTCAGTATTTACAGGAGGGTCCCCAGAGAGAGTGTGTCAGTATTTACAGGAGGGTCCCCGGAGAGAGTGTGTCAGTATTTACAGGAGGGTCCCCGGAGGGAGTGTGTCAGTATTTACAGGAGGGTCCCCGGAGGGAGTGTGTCAGTATTTACAGGAGGGTTCCCGGGGGGAGTGTGTCAGTATTTACAGGAGGGTCCCCGGAGGGAGTGTGTCAGTATTTACAGGAGAGTCCCCGGAGAGAGTGTGTCAGTATTTACAGGAAGGTCCCGGGGGGGAGAGTGTCAGTATTTACAGGAAGGTCCCCGGAGGGAGAGTGTCAGTATTTACAGGAGGGTCCCGGGGGGGAGAGTATCAGTATTTACAGGAAGGTCCCCGGAGGGAGTGTGTCAGTATTTACAGGAGGGTCCACGGAGAGAGTGTGTCAGTATTTACAGGAAGGTCCCCGGGGGAGTGTGTCAGTATTTACAGGAGAGTCCCCGGAGGGAGTGTGTCAGTATTTACAGGAGGGTCCCCGGAGGGAGAGTGTCAGTATTTACAGGAGGGTCCCCGGAGGGAGTGTGTCAGTATTTAGAGGAGGGTCCCCGGAGGGAGTGTGTCAGTATTTACAGGAGGGTCCCCGGAGGGAGTGTATCAGTATTTACAGGAGAGTCCCCGGAGAGAGTGTGTCAGTATTTACAGGAGGGTCCCCGGAGGGAGTGAGTCAGTATTTACAGGAGGGTCCCCGGTGGGAGAGTGTCAGTATTTACAGGAGGGTCCCCGGGGGGAGAGTGTCAGTATTTACAGGAAGGTCCCCGGAGAGAGTGTGTCAGTATTTACAGGAGGGTCCCCGGAGAGAGTGTGTCAGTATTTACAGGAGGGTCCCCGGAGGAAGTGTGGAGGTATTTACAGGAGGGTCCCCGGAGGGAGTGTGTCAGTATTTACAGGAGGGTCCCCGGAGGGAGTGTGTCAGTATTTACAGGAGGGTCCCCGGAGGGAGTGTGTCAGTATTTACAGGAGGGTCCCCAGAGAGAGTGTGTCAGTATTTACAGGAGGGTCCCCGGGGGGAGAGTGTCAGTATTTACAGGAGGGTCCCCGGGGGGAGAGTGTCAGTATTTACAGGAAGGTCCCCAGAGAGAGTGTGTCAATATTTACAGGAGAGTCCCCGGAGAGAGTGTGTCAGTATTTACAGGAGGGTCCCCGGAGAGAGTGTGTCAGTATTTACAGGAGAGTCCCCGGAGGGAGTGTGTCAGTATTTACAGGAGGGTCCCCGGAGGGAGTGTGTCAGTATTTACAGGAGGGTTCCCTGGGGGAGTGTGTCAGTATTTACAGGAGAGTCCCTGGAAAGAGTGTGTCAGTATTTACAGGAGAGTCCCCGGAGAGAGTGTGTCAGTATTTACAGGAGGGTCCCCGGAGAGAGTGTGTCAGTATTTACAGGAGGTTCCCTGGAGAGAGTGTGTCAGTATTTACAGGAGAGTCCCCAGAGAGAGTGTGTCAGTATTTACAGGAGGGTCCCCGGAGGGAGTGTGTCAGTATTTACAGGAGAGTCCCCAGAGAGAGTGTGTCAGTATTTACAGGAGGGTCCCCGGTGGGAGTGTGTCAGTATTTACAGGAGGGTCCCCGGAGGGAGTGTGTCAGTATTTACAGGATGGTCCCCGGAGGGAGTGTGTCAGTATTTACAGGAGGTTCCCCGGAGGGAGTGTGTCAGTATTTACAGGAGGGTCCCCGGAGGGAGTGTGTCAGTATTTACAGGATGGTCCCCGGAGGGAGTGTGTCAGTATTTACAGGAGGGTCCCCGGAGAGAGTGTGTCAGTATTTACAGGAGGGTCCCCGGAGGGAGTGTGTCAGTATTTACAGGAGGGTCCCTGGAGGGAGTGTGTCAGTATTTACAGGAGAGTCCCCGGAGAGAGTGTGTCAGTATTTACAGGAGGGTCCCCGGAGAGAGTGTGTCAGTATTTACAGGAGGGTCCCCAGAGAGAGTGTGTCAGTATTTACAGGAGAGTCCCCGGGGGGAGTGTGTCAGTATTTACAGGAGAGTCCCCGGAGGGAGTGTGTCAGAATTTACAGGAGGGTCCCCGGGGGGAGAGTGTCAGTATTTACAGGAAGGTCCCCGGAGAGAGTGTGTCAGTATTTACAGGAGAGTCCCCGGTAGGGAGTGTGTCAGTATTTACAGGAGGGTCCCCGGGGGGGAGAGTGTCAGTATTTACAGGAGGGTCCCCGGAGAGAGTGTGTCAGTATTTACAGGAGGGTCCCCGGAGAGAGTGTGTCATTATTTACAGGAGGGTCCCCGGAGAGAGTGTGTCAGTATTTACAGGAGAGTCCCCAGAGGGAGTGTATCAGTATTTACAGGAAGGTCCCCGGGTGGAGAGTGTCAGTATTTGCAGGAGAATCCCCGGAGAGAGTGTGTCAGTATTTGCAGGAGAATCCCGGAGTGAGTGTGTCATTATTTACAGGAAGGTCCCCGGGTGGAGAGTGTCAGTATTTACAGGAGGGTCCCCGGAGAGAGTGTGTCAGTATTTACAGGAGAGGCCCCGGAGGGAGTGTGTCATTATTTACAGGAGGGTCCCCGGAGGGAGTGTGTCAGTATTTACAGGAGGGTCCCCGGAGGGAGTGTGTCAGTATTTACAGGAGGGTCCCCAGAGAGAGTGTGTCAGTATTTACAGGAGGGTCCCCGGAGGGAGTGTGTCAGTATTTACAGGAGGGTCCCCGGAGGGAGTGTGTCAGTATTTACAGTAGAGTCCCCGGAGAGAGTGTGTCAGTATTTACAGGAAGGTCCCGGGGTGGAGAGTGTCAGTATTTACAGGAAGGTCCCCGGAGGGAGAGTGTCAGTATTTACAGGAGGGTCCCGGGGGGGAGAGTATCAGTATTTACAGGAAGGTCCCCAGAGGGAGTGTGTCAGTATTTACAGGAGGGTCCACGGAGAGAGTGTGTCAGTATTTACAGGAAGGTCCCCGGGGGAGTGTGTCAGTATTTACAGGAGAGTCCCCGGAGGGAGTGTGTCAGTATTTACAGGAGGGTCCCCGGAGGGAGTGTGTCAGTATTTACAGGAGGGTCCCCGGAGGGAGAGTGTCAGTATTTACAGGAGGGTCCCCGGAGGGAGTGTGTCAGTATTTAGAGGAGGGTCCCCGGAGGGAGTGTGTCAGTATTTACAGGAGGGTCCCCGGAGGGAGTGTATCAGTATTTACAGGAGAGTCCCCGGAGAGAGTGTGTCAGTATTTACAGGAGGGTCCCCGGAGGGAGTGAGTCAGTATTTACAGGAGGGTCCCCGGTGGGAGAGTGTCAGTATTTACAGGAGGGTCCCCGGGGGGAGAGTGTCAGTATTTACAGGAAGGTCCCCGGAGAGAGTGTGTCAGTATTTACAGGAGGGTCCCCGGAGGAAGTGTGTAGGTATTTACAGGAGGGTCCCCGGAGGGAGTGTGTCACTATTTACAGGAGGGTCCCCGAAGGGAGTGTGTCAGTATTTACAGGAGGGTCCCCGGAGGGAGTGTGTCAGTATTTACAGGAGGGTCCCCAGAGAGAGTGTGTCAGTATTTACAGGAGGGTCCCCGGGGGGAGAGTGTCAGTATTTACAGGAGGGTCCCCGGGGGGAGAGTGTCAGTATTTACAGGAAGGTCCCCGGAGAGAGTGTGTCAATATTTACAGGAGAGTCCCCGGAGAGAGTGTGTCAGTATTTATAGGAGGGTCCCCGGAGAGAGTGTGTCAGTATTTACAGGAGAGTCCCCGGAGGGAGTGTGTCAGTATTTACAGGAGGGTCCCCGGAGGGAGTGTGTCAGTATTTACAGGAGGGTTCCCTGGGGGAGTGTGTCAGTATTTACAGGAGAGTCCCTGGAAAGAGTGTGTCAGTATTTACAGGAGAGTCCCCGGAGAGAGTGTGTCAGTATTTACAGGAGGGTCCCCGGAGAGAGTGTGTCAGTATTTACAGGAGGTTCCCTGGAGAGAGTGTGTCAGTATTTACAGGAGAGTCCCCAGAGAGAGTGTGTCAATATTTACAGGAGGGTCCCCGGAGGGAGTGTGTCAGTATTTACAGGAGAGTCCCCAGAGAGAGTGTGTCAGTATTTACAGGAGGGTCCCCGGTGGGAGTGTGTCAGTATTTACAGGAGGGTCCCCGGAGGGAGTGTGTCAGTATTTACAGGAGGGTCCCCGGAGGGAGTGTGTCAGTATTTACAGGAGGGTCCCCGGGGGGAGAGTGTCAGTAATTACAGGAGGGTCCCCCGAGGGAGTGTGTCAGTATTTACAGGAGGGTCCCTGGAGGGAGTGTGTCAGTATTTACAGGAGAGTCCCCGGAGAGAGTGTGTCAGTATTTACAGGAGGTTCCCTGGAGAGAGTGTGTCAGTATTTACAGGAGGGTCCCCGGAGGGAGTGTGTCAGTATTTACAGGAGGGTCCCCGGGGGGAGTGTGTCAGTATTTACAGGATGGTCCCCGGAGGGAGTGTGTCAGTATTTACAGGAGGGTCCCCGGAGGGAGTGTGTCAGTATTTACAGGAGGGTCCCCGGAGGGAGTGTGTCAGTATTTACAGGATGGTCCCCGGAGGGAGTGTGTCAGTATTTACAGGAGGGTCCCCGGAGAGAGTGTGTCAGTATTTACAGGAGGGTCCCCGGAGGGAGTGTGTCAGTATTTACAGGAGGGTCCCTGGAGGGAGTGTGTCAGTATTTACAGGAGAGTCCCCGGAGAGAGTGTGTCAGTATTTACAGGAGGGTCCCCGGAGAGAGTGTGTCAGTATTTACAGGAGGGTCCCCAGAGAGAGTGTGTCAGTATTTACAGGAGAGTCCCCGGGGGGAGTGTGTCAGTATTTACAGGAGAGTCCCCGGAGGGAGTGTGTCAGAATTTACAGGAGGGTCCCCGGGGGGAGAGTGTCAGTATTTACAGGAAGGTCCCCGGAGAGAGTGTGTCAGTATTTACAGGAGAGTCCCCGGAGGGAGTGTGTCAGTATTTACAGGAGGGTCCCCGGGGGGAGAGTGTCAGTATTTACAGGAGGGTCCCCGGAGAGAGTGTGTCAGTATTTACAGGAGAGTCCCCAGAGGGAGTGTATCAGTATTTACAGGAAGGTCCCCGGGTGGAGAGTGTCAGTATTTGCAGGAGAATCCCCGGAGAGAGTGTGTCAGTATTTGCAGGAGAATCCCCGGAGTGAGTGTGTCAGTATTTACAGGAAGGTCCCCGGGTGGAGAGTGTCAGTATTTACAGGAGGGTCCCCGGAGAGAGTGTGTCAGTATTTACAGGAGAGTCCCCGGAGGGAGTGTGTCATTATTTACAGGAGGGTCCCCGGAGGGAGTGTGTCAGTATTTACAGGAGGGTCCCCGGAGGGAGTGTGTCAGTATTTACAGGAGGGTCCCCAGAGAGAGTGTGTCAGTATTTACAGGAGGGTCCCCGGAGGGAGTGTGTCAGTATTTACAGGAGGGTCCCCGGAGAGAGTGTGTCAGTATTTACAGGAGGGTCCCCGGAGAGAGTGTGTCAGTATTTACAGGAGAGTCCCCGGAGAGAGTGTGTCAGTATTTACAGGAGGGTCCCCGGGGGGAGTGTGTCAGTATTTACAGGAGAGTCCCCGGGAAGAATGTGTCAGTATTTACAGGAGAGTCCCCGGAGAGAGTGTGTCAGTATTTACAGGAGGGTCCCCGGAGAGAGTGTGTCAGTATTTACAGGAG
The DNA here is from genome assembly GCF_047496885.1 of Scyliorhinus torazame. Lineage (NCBI taxonomy): Eukaryota > Metazoa > Chordata > Chondrichthyes > Carcharhiniformes > Scyliorhinidae > Scyliorhinus > Scyliorhinus torazame. The sequence continues at coordinate 72,285 of NW_027308523.1, read as the reverse complement.
AGTCCCCGGAGAGAGTGTGTCAGTATTTACAGGAGGGTCCCCGGGGGAGTGTGTCAGTATTTAAAGGAGGGTCCCCGGAGAGAGTGTGTCAGTATTTACAGGAGAGTCCCCGGAGAGTGTGTCAGTATTTACAGGAGGGTCACGGGAGAGAGTGTGTCAGTATTTACAGGAGGGTCCCCGGATAGAGTCTGTCAGTATATACAGGAGGGTCCCCGGAGAGAGTGTGTCAGTATTTACAGGAGGGTCCCCGGAGAGAGTGTGTCAGTATTTACAGGAGAGTCCCCGGAGAGTGTGTCAGTATTTACAGGAGGGTCACGGGAGAGAGTGTGTCAGTATTTACAGGAGGGTCCCCGGAGAGAGTGTGTCAGTATTTACAGGAGGGTCCCCGGAGAGAGTGTGTCAGTATTTACAGGAGAGTCCCCGGAGGGAGTGTGTCAGTATTTACAGGAGGGTCCCCGGAGAGAGTGTGTCAGTATTTACAGGAGAGTCCCCGGAGAGTGTGTCAGTATTTACAGGAGGGTCACGGGAGAGAGTGTGTCAGTATTTACAGGAGGGTCCCCGGAGAGAGTGTGTCAGTATTTACAGGAGGGTCTCCGGAGAGAGTGTGTCAGTATTTACAGGAGAGTCCCCGGAGGGAGTGTGTCAGTATTTACAGGAGGGTCCCCGGAGAGAGTGTGTCAGTATTTACAGGAGAGTCCCCGGAGGGAGTGTGTCAGTATTTACAGGAGGGTTCCCGGAGAGAGTGTGTCAGTATTTACAGGAGGGTCCCCGGAGAGAGTGTGTCAGTATTTACAGGAGAATCCCCGGAGAGAGTGTGTCAGTATTTACAGGAGTGTCACCGGAGGGAGTGCGTCAGTATTTACAGGAGGGTCCCTGGAGGGAGTGTGTCAGTATTTACAGGAGTCTCCCCGGAGGGAGTGTGTCAGTATTTACAGGAGGGTCCCCGGAGGGAGTGTGTCAGTATTTACAGGAGGGTCCCCGGAGAGAGTGTATCAGTATTTACAGGAGGGTCCCGGGAGGGAGTGTGTCAGTATTTACAGGAGGGACCCCGGAGGGAGTGTGTTAATATTTACAGGAGGGTCCCCGGAGGGAGTGTGTCAGTATTTACAGGAGGGTCCCCGTAGAGAGTGTGTCAGTATTTACAGGAGGGTCCCCGGAGGGAGTGTGTCAGTATTTACAGGAGTCTCCCCGGAGGGAGTGTGTCAGTATTTACAGGAGGGTCCCCGGGGGGAGAGTGTCAGTATTTACAGGAGAGTCCCCGGAGAGAGTGTGTCAGTATTTACAGGAGAGTCCCCGGAGGGAGTGTGTCAGTATTTACAGGAGAGTCCCCGGAGGGAGTGTGTCAGTATTTACAGGAGGGTCCCCGGGGGGAGTGTGTCAGTATTTACAGGAGAGTCCCCGGAGAGAGTGTGTCAGTATTTACAGGAGAGTCTCCGGAGGGAGTGTGTCAGTATTTACAGGAGAGTCCCCGGAGGGAGTGTGTCAGTATTTACAGGAGGGTCCCCGGGTGGCGAGTGTCAGTATTTGCAGGAGAGTCCCCGGAGAGAGTGTGTCAGTATTTACAGGAAGGTCCCCGGAGGGAGTGTGTCAGTATTTACATGAGGGTCCCCGGAGAGAGTGTGTCAGTATTTACAGGAGAGTCCCCGGAGGGAGTGTGTCAGTATTTACAGGAGGGTCCCCGGAGAGAGTGTGTCAGTATTTACAGGAGGGTCCCCGGGGGGAGTGTGTCAGTATTTCCAGGAGGGTCCCCGGAGAGAGTGTGTCAGTATTTACAGGAGGGTCCCCGGAGGGAGTGTGTCAGTATTTACAGGAGGGTCCCCGGAGAGAGTGTGTCAGTATTTACCGGAGAGTCCCCGGAGAGAGTGTGTCAGTATTTACAGGAGGGTCCCTGGAGAGAGTGTGTCAGTATTTACAGGAGAGTCCCCAGGGTGAGTGTGTCAGTATTTACAGGAGGGTCCCCGGGGGAAGTGTGTCAGTATTTACAGGAGGGTCCCCGGAGGGAGTGTGTCAGTATTTACAGGAGAGTCCCCGGGGGGAGTGTGTCAGTATTTACAGGAGGGTCCCCGGGGGGAGTGTGTCAGTATTTACAGGAGAGTCCCCGGAGAGAGTGTGTCAGTATTTACAGGAGAGTCCCCGGAGAGAGAGTGTCAGTATTTACAGGAGTCTCCCCGGGGGGAGTGTGTCAGTATTTACAGGAGGGTCCCCGGAGGGAGTGTGTCAGTATTTACAGGAGGGTCCCCGGAGAGAGTGTGTCAGTATTTACAGGAGGGTCCCCGGAGAGTGTGTGTCAGTATTTACAGGAGAGTCCCCGGAGAGAGTGTGTCAGTATTTACAGGAGGGTCCCCGGAGAGAGTGTGTCAGTATTTACAGGAGGGTCCCCGGAGAGAGTGTGTCAGTGTTTACAGGAGTGTCCCTGGAGGGAGTGTGTCAGTATTTACAGGAGGGTCCCCGGGGGGAGTGTGTCGGTATTTACAGGAGAGTCCCCGGAGAGAGTGTGTCAGTATTTACAGGAGAGTCCCCGGAGAGAGAGTGTCAGTATTTACAGGACTCTCCCCGGGGGGAGTGTGTCAGTATTTACAGGAGGGTCCCCGGAGGGAGTGTGTCAGTATTTACAGGAGTGTCCCCGGAGAGAGTGTGTCAGTATTTACAGGAGGGTCCCCGGAGAGAGTGTGTCAGTGTTTACAGGAGTGTCCCCGGAGGGAGTGTGTCAGTATTTACAGGAGGGTCCCCGGGGGGAGTGTGTCAGTATTTACAGGAGAGTCCCCGGAGAGAGTGTGTCAGTATTTACAGGAGAGTCCCCGGAGAGAGAGTGTCAGTATTTACAGGAGGGTCCCTGGAGGGAGTGTGTCAGTATTTACAGGAGGGTCCCCGGAGGGAGTGTGTCAGTATTTACAGGAGGGTCCCCGGAGAGAGTGTGTCAGTATTTACAGGAGGGTCCCCGGAGAGTGTGTGTCAGTATTTACAGGAGAGTCCCCGGAGAGAGTGTGTCAGTATTTACAGGAGGGTCCCCGGAGAGAGTGTGTCAGTATTTACAGGAGGGTCCCCGGAGAGAGTGTGTCAGTGTTTACAGGAGTGTCCCTGGAGGGAGTGTGTCAGTATTTACAGGAGGGTCCCCGGGGGGAGTGTGTCAGTATTTACAGGAGAGTCCCCGGAGAGAGTGTGTCAGTATTTACAGGAGAGTCCCCGGAGAGAGAGTGTCAGTATTTACAGGACTCTCCCCGGGGGGAGTGTGTCAGTATTTACAGGAGGGTCCCCGGAGGGAGTGTGTCAGTATTTACAGGAGGGTCCCCGGAGAGAGTGTGTCAGTATTTACAGGAGGGTCCCCGGAGAGTGTGTGTCAGTATTTACAGGAGAGTCCCCGGAGAGAGTGTGTCAGTATTTACAGGAGGGTCCCCGGAGAGAGTGTGTCAGTATTTACAGGAGGGTCCCCGGAGAGAGTGTGTCAGTATTTACAGGAGAGTCCCCGGAGGGAGTGTGTTAATATTTCTAGCGGGGTGGGGTGGGGGGTCTGTTGCGTTCCACTCACCACTTTCCACTCTCCATTGCCCACGATCTTATTCAAGTCGCTCAGATCTTTCAGCAGGCTGTTTAATACATCGGCAATCCGCTTCTTTTGATGGTTGCTCAGTTCCTGAGCATGGTGGAGTTCGGCCTCCAGCGTGATGAGAGTTGTCTGGGAGTGCGGTTGTGGACGAGAGATATGGGGCTGTTAATATGAAGTTCTAATCCCACATTCTTCCCCGCTCCCTGTGGGAGCGAGTCCCACATTCTCCCCCACTCCCCGCGGGAGCGAGTCCCACATTCTCCCCCACTCCCCGCGGGAGCGAGTCCCTCATTCTCCCCCACTCCCCGTGGGAGCGAGTCCCACATTCTCCCCCGCTCCCCGCGGGAGCGAGTCCCACATTCTCCCCCACTCCCCGCGGGAGCGAGTCCCACATTCTCCCCCACTCCCCGCGGGAGCGAGTCCCACATTCTCCCCACTCCCCGCGGGAGCGAGTCCCACATTCTCCCCACTCCCCGCGGGAGCGAGTCCCACATTCTCCCCACTCCCCGCGGGAGCGAGTCCCACATTCTCCCTCACTCCCCGCGGGAGCGAGTCCCTCATTCTCCCCCACTCCCCGCGGGAGCGAGTCCCACATTCTCCCCACTCCCCGCGGGGGCGAGTCCCACATTCTCCCCCACTCCCCGCGGGAGCGAGTCCCTCATTCTCCCCCACTCCCCGCGGGAGCGAGTCCCACATTCTCCCCACTCCCCGCGGGAGCGAGTCCCACATTCTCCCCACTCCCCGCGGGAGCGAGTCCCACATTCTCCCCCCACTCCCCGCGGGAGCGAGTCCCACATTCTCCCCCCACTCCCTGCGGGAGCGAGTCCCACATTCTCCCCACTCCCCACGGGAGCCAGTCCCACATTCTCCCCCACTCCCCGCGGGAGTGAGTCACACATTCTCCCCCACACCCCGCGGGAGCGAGTCCCACATTCTCCCCCACTCCCCGCGGGAGCCAGTCCCACATTCTCCCTCATTCCCCGCGGGAGCGTGTCCCACATTCTCCCCCACTCCCCGCGGGAGCGAGTCCCACATTCTACCCCACTCCCCGTGAGAGCGAGTCCCACATTCTCCCCCACTCCCCGCGGGAGCGAGTCCCACATTCTCCCCCTCTCCCAACGGGAGCGAGTCCCACATTCTACCCCACTCCCCGTGAGAGCGAGTCCCACATTCTCCCCCACTCCCCGCGGGAGCGAGTCCCACATTCTCCCCCTCTCCCAACGGGAGCGAGTCCCTCATTCTCCCCCACTCCCAACGGGAGCGAGTCCCTCATTCTCCCCCACTCCCCACGGGAGTGAGTCCCACATTCTCCCCCACTCTCCGTGGGAGCGAGTCCCACATTCTCCCTCACTCCCCGTGGCAGCGAGTCCCACATTCTCCCCACTCCCCGTGGGAGCGAGTCCCACATTCTGCCCCACTCCCCGTGGGAGCGACTCCCGCATTCTCCCCCACTCCCCGTGGGAGCGAGTCCCACATTCTCCCCTACTCCCCTTGGGTGTGAGTCCCAGATTCTCCCCCACTCCCCATGGGAGCGAGTCCCACATTCTCCCCCGCTCCCCGCGGGAGCGAGTCCCACATTCTCCCCTACTTCCCTTGGGTGTGAGTCCCACATTCTTCCCCACTCCCCATGGGAGCGAGTCCCACATTCTCCCCCGCTCCCCGCGGTAGCGAGTCCCATATTCTCCCCCATGGGACACTCCCACAGTGCGGCGCTCCCTCAGCACTGACACTCCCACAGTGCGGCGCTCCCTCAGCACCGACCCTCCCACAGTGCGGCGCTCCCTCAGCACCGACCCTCCCACAGTGCGGCGCTCCCTCAGCACTGACCCTCCCACAGTGCGGCGCTCCCTCAGCACTGACCCTCCCACAGTGCGGCGCTCCCTCAGCACTGACCCTCCCACAGTGCGGCACTCCCTCAGCACTGACCCTCCCACAGTGCGGCGCTCCCTCGGCACTGACCCTCCCACAGTGCGGCGCTCCCTCAGCACTGACCCTCCCACAGTGCGGCGCTCCCTCAGCACTGACCCTCCCACAGTGCGGCGCTCCCTCGGCACTCACCCTCCCACAGTGCGGCGCTCCCTCGGCACTGACCCTCCCACAGTGCGGCGCTCCCTCAGCACTGACCCTCCCACAGTGCGGAGCTCCCTCAGCACTGACCGTCCCACAGTGCGGCGCTCCCTCAGCACTGACCCTCCCACAGTGCGGAGCTCCCTCAGCACTGACCCTCCCACAGTGCGGCGCTCCCTCAGCACCGACCCTCCCACAGTGCGGCGCTCCCTCAGCACTGACCCTCCCACAGTGCGGCGCTCCCTCAGCACTGACCCTCCCACAGTGCGGAGCTCCCTCAGCACTGACCCTCCCACAGTGCGGAGCTCCCTCAGCACTGACCCTCCCACAGTGCGGAGCTCCCTGAGCACTGACCCTCCCACAGTGCGGAGCTCCCTCAGCACTGACCCTCCCACAGTGCGGCGCTCCCTCAGCACTGACCCTCCCACAGTGCGGAGCTCCCTCAGCACTGACCCTCCCACAGTGCGGAGCTGCCTCAGCACTGACCCTCCCACAGTGCGGAGCTCCCTCAGCACTGACCCTCCCCCGTCGCAGCGCCGTTTGTGCCGCTCACCATTTTCTTGGCCAGCTCGTCGGTCAGCATTCTGTTCTGTTTGCTCATTTCCTCCACCTCCTGCGACTTGTGGTCGTAGTTAACGGCCAGTTCTTCCAGCGCCTGGAGCACCTCCTTCACCTCGTCTTTCGCGCTGTCGTTCTCGACCTGCAGCCGACTCAGTTCCTCCTGGATCTTTTCGTTGTCGCCCCGCGTCGACGCCAGCAGCTTGCAGTGAGGGGGGAGCGGGGTGGGGGGGGGGAGAGGAGAAGGGGAATAAAATCAGACCACTAAACTCACAGCAACATAGCTTCAGGTACGCACCACCCTCTCCCGCTCTCTCACACTCCCGCTCTCTCACACTCCCTCTCTCTCGCGCTCCCTCTCGCTCACTCTCTCCCGCACTCGCTCTCTCTCGCGCTCTCTCTCTCTCTCTCGCTCCCTCTCTCTCTCTCGCTCCCTCTCTCTCTCTCGCTCCCTCTCTCTCTCTCGCTCCCTCTCTCTCTCTCGCTCCCTCTCTCTCTCTCGCTCCCTCTCTCTCTCTCGCTCCCTCTCTCTCTCTCGCTCCCTCTCTCTCTCTCGCTCCCTCTCTCTCTCTCGCTCCCTCGTTCTCTCTCGCTCCCTCTCTCTCTCGCACTCCCTCTCGCGCTCCCTCTCTCTCGCGCTCCCTCTCTCTCTAGCGTTCCCTCGCTCTCGCGCTCCCCCTCTCTCGCACTCCCTCTCTCTCTCTCGCTCCCTCTCTCTCTCGCTCCCTCTCTCTCTCGCACTCCCTCTCTCTCTCGCGCTCCCTCTCTCTCTCTCGCTCCCTCTCTCTCTCGCGCTCCTTCTCTCTCTCGCGCTCCTTCTCTCTCTCGCGCTCCCTCTCTCTCTCGCGCTCCCTCTCTCTCTCGCGCTCCCTCTCTCTCTCGCGCTCCGTCTCTCTCTCGCGCTCCCTCTCTCTTTCTCGCTCCCTCTCTCTCTCGCTCCCTCTCTCTCTCCCTCTCTCTCTCTCGCACTCCCTCTCTCTCTCTCGCTCCCTCTCTCTCTCTCTCGCTCCCTCTCTCTCTCTCTCGCTCCCTCTCTCTCTCGCGCTCCCTCTCTCTCTCGCGCTCCCTCTCTCTCTCGCGCTCCCTCTCTCTCTCGCTCCCTCTCTCTCGCGCTCCCTCCCTCTCTCGCGCTCCCTCTCTCTCTCGCGCTCCCTCTCTCTAGCGCTCCCCCTCTCTCTCTCGCTCCCTCTCTCTCTCGCACTCCCTCTCTCTCTCTCGCTCCCTCTCTCTCTCTCGCTCCCTCTCTCTCTCTCGCTCCCTCTCTCTCTCACACTCCCTCTCTCTCACACTCCCTCTCTCTCACGCTCCCTCTCTCTCACGCTCCCTCTCTCTCGCTCCCTCTCTCTCTCTCTCGCTCCCTCTCTCTCTCGCTCCCTCTCTCTCTCGCGCTCCCTCTCTCTCTCGCGCTCCCTCTCTCTCTCGCTCCCTCCCTCTCTCGCGCTCCCTCTCTCTCTCTAGCGCTCCCCCTCTCTCTCTAGCGCTCCCTCTCTCTCACGCTCCCTCTCTCACGCTCCCTCTCTCGCGCTCCCTCTCTCTCGCGCTCACTCTCTCTCGCGCTCCCTCTCTCTCGCGCTCCCTCTCTCTCGCGCTCCCTCTCTCTCTCTCGCGCTCCCTCTCTCTCTCTCGCGCTCCCTCTCTCTCTCTCGCGCTCCCTCTCTCTCGCGCTCCCTCTCTCTAGCGCTCCCCCTCTCTCTCTAGCGCTCCCTCTATCTAGCGTTCCCTCTCTCTCGCGCTCCCATCTCCAATGTCCCCCTCTCCCACGTTCCTCTCTCTCTCCCATCAAGTGGGGGGTCGGATCGGTAGGTGTGCGGAAGGTGGGCAGACTCGATTTCTGTGCTGTTTTATTCTGTGAACTCCCCTAATCCATAAGACCATCAGACACAGGAGCAGAATTAGGCCACTCGGCCCATCGAGTCGGCTCCGCCGTGGCTGATATTTTCTCATCCCCATTCTCCTGCCTCCTCCCCATCACCCCCGATCCCCTTATTGATCAGGAACCTATCTATCTCTGTCTTAAAGACACTCAGTGAATTGGCCTCCACAGCCTTCTGCGGCAAAGAGTTCCACAGATTCCCCCCCCCTTCTGGCTGGAGAAATTCCTCCCCGTCTCTGTTTTGAAGCCTTCAGTCCGAGATGGTGTCCTCTGCTTCTCGTTTCCCCCACAAGTGGAAACGTCCACGTCCGCTCTATCCCGGGCCTCCTGTAAGTTTCAATAAGATCCCCCCCCCCCCCCCCCGCCCCTCGTCCTTCTAAACTCCCAACGAGCGCGGACCCAGAGTCCTCGACCGCTTCCTCGTACGGCGACCTCTTCGATCCGGGCGCTGACGCCTCCTACCTCGTCCTGGTCAAGCATCTGGCATTTCAGTTGCTCCACAATCTGGCTGTGCAGGTTGATGTCGTCGTCCTGGGGAGGGGTGGGGGTGGGGGGATACAGAGACACGACAGAGAGGTTAGAGGACACCGCGTTGACGCTCAGCCCCCTCCTCGAGCCTGTTACACAGGAACAGGAGGATCCCATTCAGCCCCCTCCTCGAGCCTGTTACACAGGAACAGGAGGATCCCATTCAGCCCCCTCCTCAAGCCTGTTACACAGGAACAGGAGGATCCCACTCAGCCCCCTCCTCCTCCTCGAGCCTGTTACAGAGGAACAGGAGGATCCCATTCAGCCCCCTCCTCCTCCTCGAGCCTGTTACACAGGAACAGGAGGATCCCATTCAGCCCCCTCCTCCTCCTCGAGCCTGTTACACAGGAACAGGAGGATCCCATTCAGCCCCCTCCTCGAGCCTGTTACACAGGAACAGGAGGATCCCATTCAGCTCCCTCCTCCTCAAGCCTGTTACACAGGAACAGGAGGATCCCATTCAGCCCCCTCCTCGAGCCTGTTACACAGGAACAGGAGGATCCCATTCAGCCCCCTCCTCCTCCTCGAGACTGTTACACAGGAACAGGAGGATCCCATTCAGCCTCCTCCTCGAGCCTGTTACACAGGAACAGGAGGATCCCATTCAGGCCCCTCCTCCTCCTCGAGCCTGTTACACTGGAACAGGAGGATCCCATTCAGCTCCCTCATCCTCGAGCCTGTTACACAGGAACAGGAGGATCCCATTCAGCCCCCTCCTCCTCCTTGAGCCTGTTACACAGGAACAGGAGGATCCCATTCAGCCCCCTCCTCCTCCTCGAGCCTGTTACACAGGAACAGGAGGATCCCATTCAGCCCCCTCCTCCTCCTCGAGCCTGTTACACAGGAACAGGAGGATCCCATTCAGCCCCCTCCTCGAGCCTGTTACACAGGAACAGGAGGATCCCATTCAGCCCCCTCCTCGAGCCTGTTACACAGGAACAGGAGGATCCCATTCAGCCCCCTCCTCCTCCTCGAGCCTGTTACGCAGGAACAGGAGGATCCCATTCAGCTCCCTCATCCTCGAGCCTGTTACACAGGAACAGGAGGATCCCATTCAGCCCCCTCCTCCTCCTCGAGCCTGTTACACAGGAACAGGAGGATCCCATTCAGCCCCCTCCTCCTCCTCGAGCCTGTTACACAGGAACAGGAGGATCCCATTCAGCCCCCTCCTCCTCCTCGAGCCTGTTACACTGGAACAGGAGGATCCCATTCAGCCCCCTCCTCCTCCTCGAGCCTGTTACGCAGGAACAGGAGGATCCCATTCAGCTCCCTCATCCTCGAGCCTGTTACACAGGAACAGGAGGATCCCATTCAGCCCCCTCCTCCTCCTCGAGCCTGTTACACAGGAACAGGAGGATCCCATTCAGCCCCCTCCTCCTCCTCGAGCCTGTTACACAGGAACAGGAGGATCCCATTCAGCCCCCTCCTCCTCCTCGAGCCTGTTACACAGGAACAGGAGAATCTCATTCTGCCCCCTCCTCGAGCCTGTTACACAGGAACAGGAGGATCCCATTCAGCCCCCTCCTCGAGCCTGTTACACAGGAACAGGAGGATCCCATTCAGCCCCCTCCTCCTCCTCGAGCCTGTTACACAGGAACAGGAGGATCCCATTCAGCCCCCTCCTCGAGCTCTGTTACACAGGAACAGGAGGATCCCATTCAGCCCCCTCCTCCTCCTCGAGCCTGTTACACAGGAACAGGAGGATCCCATTCAGCCCCCCCCTCCTCCTCCTCGAGCCTGTTACACAGGAACAGGAGGATCCCATTCAGCCCCCTCCTCCTCCTCGAGCCTGTTACACTGGAACAGGAGGATCCCATTCAGCCCCCTCCTCCTCCTCGAGCCTGTTACGCAGGAACAGGAGGATCCCATTCAGCCCCCTCCTCGAGCCTGTTACACAGGAACAGGAGGATCCCATTCAGCCCCCTCCTCCTCCTCGAGCATGTTACACAGGAAAAGGAGGATCCCATTCAGCCCCCTCCTCCTCCTCGAGCCTGTTACACAGGAACAGGAGGATCCCATTCAGCCCCCTCCTCCTCCTCGAGCATGTTACACAGGAACAGGAGGATCCCATTCAGCCCCCTCCTCCTCCTCGAGCCTGTTACACAGGAACAGGAGGATCCCATTCAGCCCCCTCCTCCTCCTCGAGCCTGTTACACAGCAACAGGAGGATCCCATTCAGCCCCCTCCTCGAGCCTGTTACACAGGAACAGGAGGATCCCATTCAGCCCCCTCCTCGAGCCTGTTACACAGGAACAGGAGGATCCCATTCAGCCCCCTCCTCCTCCTCGAGCCTGTTACACAGGAACAGGAGGATCCCATTCAGCCCCCTCCTCCTCCTTGAGCCTGTTACACAGCAACAGGAGGATCCCATTCAGCCCCCTCCTCCTCGAGCCTGTTACACAGGAACAGGAGGATCCCATTCAGCCTCCTCCTCGAGCCTGTTACACAGGAACAGGAGGATCCCATTCAGCCCCCTGCTCCTCCTTGAGCCTGTTACACAGCAACAGGAGGATCCCATTCAGCCCCCTCCTCCTCGAGCCTGTTACACAGGAACAGGAGGATCCCATTCAGCCTCCTCCTCGAGCCTGTTACACAGGAACAGGAGGATCCCATTCAGCCCCCTCCTCCTCGAGCCTGTTACACAGGAACAAGAGGATCCCATTCAGCCTCCTCCTCGAGCCTGTTACACAGGAACAGGAGGATCCCGTCGCTTCTCGTTCTCCGATCTCACCGTACCTTGTCATCCAAGTGTTTGTAGAGCTTGCGAATCTCTTCCTCGTATTTCTGCCGCTCCTCCTCGGAGATGTGGATCACGATGGACGAATTGTCCGCAATCGGTGTCGCCTCGAACCGTTCCTCCTTCTCGGGCAGCTGCTCGTTCTCCGGTACGTTCTCTCCTGCACGAGGCGGGGGTCGGGGGGGGGGGGTAAAGGAAACCTTGGTCAGACGCTCTCTCCCGGTCGCTGGTCGGAACGAAGGGGTGGAACGGTGAGGGATCTGGTGAGCAGCGTAATTGTGAGGTGATGTATTTTGGACTGTCGGAGGATACAGCAGGATTTAGATTGTTTGGAGACTTGGGCGGAGACATGGCAGATGGAGTTTAATCCGGACAAATGTGAGGTAATGTATTTTGGAAGGTCTAATGCAGGTCGGGAATACACAGTGAATGGTAGAACCCTCAAGAGTATTGACAGTCAGAGAGATCTAGGAGTACAGGTCCACAGGTCATTGAAAGGGGCGACACAGGTGGAGAAGGTAGTCAAGAAGGCCGACGGCATGCTTGCCTTCATTGGCCGGGGCATTGAGTATAAGAATTGGCAAGTCATGTTGCAGCTGTATAGAACCTTAGTTAGGCCACACTTGGAGTATAGTGTTCAATTCTGGTCGCCACACTACCAGAAGGATGTGGAGGCTTTAGAGAGGGTGCAGAAGAGATTTACCAGAATGTTGCCTGGTATGGAGGGCATTAACTATGAGGAGCGGTTGAATAAACTCGGTTTGTTCTCACTGGAACGACGGAGGTTGAGGGGCGACCTGATAGAGGTCTACAAAATTATAGGGAGGGGTGTAGGGGGCTGGAGGAGGTTACAGATATAGGGAGGGGTGTAGGGGGATGGGGCAGGTTACAGAGATAGGGAGGGTTGTAGGGGGCTGGAGGAGGTTACAGAGATAGGGAGGGGTGTAGGGGGCTGGAGGAGTTTACAGAGATAGGGAGGGGTGTAGGGGCTGGAGGAGGCTACAGAGAAAGGGAGGGGGTGTAGTGGGCTGGAGGAGGTTACAGAGATAGGGAGGACTGTAGGGGGATGGGGGAGGTTACAGAGATAGGGAGGGTTGTAGGGGGCTGGAGGAGGTTACAGAGATAGGGAGGGGTGTCGGGGAGCTGGAGGGGGTTACAGAGATAGGGAGGGGTGTAGGGGACTGGAGGAGGTTACAGAGATAGGGAGGGGTGTAGGGGACAGGAGGAGGTTACAGAGATAGGGAGGGGTGTCGGGGGCTGGAGGAGGTTACAGAGATAGGGAGGGTTGTAGGGGACTGGAGGAGGTTACAGAGATAGGGAAGGGTGTAGGGGGGCTGGAGGAGGTTACAGAGATAAGGAGGGGTGTAGGGGGTTGGAGGAGGTTACAGAGATAGGGGAGGGGTGTAGGGGCTGGAGGAGGTTACAGAGATAGGGAGTGTTATAGGGGACTGGAGGAGGTTACAGAGATAGGGAAGGGTGTAGGGGGGCTGGAGGAGGTTACAGAGATAAGGAGGGGTGTAGGGACTGGAGGGGGTTACAGAGATTGAGAGGGGTGTAGGGGGCTGGAGGAGGTTACAGAGATAGGGAGGGGTGTAGGGGCTGGAGGAGGTTACAGAGATAGGGAGGGGTGTAGGGGGGCTGGAGGAGGTTACAGAGATAGGGAGGGTTGTAGGGGCTGGAGGAGGAGGTGACAGAGATGGGAGGGGGTGGGTACGCACCGTTGCGCCATCGGTTCAGCTCGGTCTCCAAGCGGCGGATGGTGTCCTTGTTCGCTTTATTCTTCTCCTTCTCCTTGTCGAATTTCTTTTTCCATTCCTCTGCTGTCAACTCCAGGTTCACCGAGACTGTGTTCCTGATGGTCTTGGCCCTGTGGAGGGAGGGCGGCAGGTTAGGGCGAGGGTCACGGGCCTGTGGGAGCGTTGGAGGGTCGGTGCTGAGGGAGCTCCGCACTGTGGGAGGGTCAGTGCTGAGGGGAGCTCCGCACTGTGGGAGGGTCCAGTGCTGAGGGAGCTCCGCACTGTGGGAGGGTCAGTGCTGAGGGAGCGCCGCACTGTGGGAGGGTCAGTGCTGAGGGAGCTCCGCACTGTGGGAGGGTCAGTGCTGAGGGAGCGCCGCACTGTGGGAGGGTCGGTGCTGAGGGAGCGCCGCACTGTGGGAGGGTCGGTGCTGAGGGAGCTCCGCACTGTGGGAGGGTCAGTGCTGAGGGAGCTCCGCACTGTGGGAGGGTCAGTGCTGAGGGAGCTCCGCACTGTGGGAGGGTCAGTGCTGAGGGAGCACCGCACTGTGGGAGGGTCAGTGCTGAGGGAGCTCCGCACTGTGGGAGGGTCAGTGCTGAGGGAGCTCCGCACTGTGGGAGGGTCAGTGCTGAGGGAGCTCCGCACTGTGGGAGGGTCAGTGCTGAGGGAGTGCCACACTGTGGGAGGGTCCAGTGCTGAGGGATCTCCGCACTGTGGGAGGGTCAGTGCTGAGGGAGTGCCGCACTGTGGGAGGGTCAGTGCTGAGGGAGCGCCGCACTGTGGGAGGGGTCAGTGCTGAGGGAGCGCCGCACTGTGGGAGGGTCAGTGCTGAGGGAGCGCCGCACTGTGGGAGGGTCAGTGATGAGGGAGCTCCGCACTGTGGGAGGGTCAGTGCTGAGGGAGCTCCGCACTGTGGGAGGGTCAGTGCTGAGGGAGCGCCGCACTGTGGGAGCGTCAGTGCTGGGGGGAGCGCCGCACTGTGGGAGGGTCGGTGCTGAGGGAGCTCCGCACTGTGGGAGGGTCAGTGCTGAGGGAGCGCCGCACTGTGGGAGGGTCAGTGCTGAGGGGAGCTCCGCACTGTGAGAGGGTCAGTGCTGAGGGAGCGTCGCACTGTGGGAGGGTCAGTGCTGAGGGACCTCCGCACTGTGGGAGGGTCAGTGCTGAGGGAGCGCCGCACTGTGGGAGGGTCAGTGCTGAGGGAGTGCCGCACTGTGGGAGGGTCAGTGCTGAGGGAGCACCGCACTGTGGGAGGGTCAGTGCTGAGGGAGCGCCGCACTGTGGGAGGGTCAGTGCTGAGGGAGATCCGCACTGTGGGAGGGTCGGTGCTGAGGGAGTGCCGCACTGTGGGAGGGTCAGTGCTGAGGAGCTCCGCACTGTGGGAGGTCAGTGCTGAGGGAGCTCCGCACTGTGGGAGGGTCAGTGCTGAGGGAGCTCCGCACTGTGGGGAGGGTCAGTGCTGAGGGAGCTCCGCACTGTGGGAGGGTCAGTGCTGAGGGAGCTCCGCACTGTGGGAGGGTCGGTGCTGAGGGAGCTCCGTACTGTGGGAGGGGTCAGTGCTGAGGGAGCGCCGCACTGTGGGAGGGTCGGTGCTGAGGGACCTCCGCACTGTGGGAGGGGTCAGTGCTGAGGGAGCTCCGCACTGTGGGGAGGGTCAGTGCTGAGGGAGCGTCGCACTGTGGGAGGGTCAGTGCTGAGGGACCTCCGCACTGTGGGAGGGTCAGTGCTGAGAGGGAGCGCCGCACTGTGGGAGGGTCAGTGCTGAGGGAGCTCCGCACTGTGGGAGGGTCAGTGCTGAGGGAGCTCCGCACTGTGGGAGGGTCAGTGCTGAGGGAGCGCCGCACTGTGGGAGGGTCCGTGCTGAGGGAGCGCCGCACTGTGGGAGGGTCAGTGCTGAGGGTGCTCCGCACTGTGGGAGGGTCAGTGCTGAGGGAGCGCCGCACTGTGGGAGCGTCAGTGCTGAGGGAGCGCCGCACTGTGGGAGGGTCAGTGCTGAGGGAGCGCCGCACTGTGGGAGGGTCAGTGCTGAGGGAGTGCCGCACTGTGGGAGGTTCAGTGCTGAGGGAGCGCCGCACTGTGGGAGGGTCAGTGCTGAGGGAGCGCCGCACTGTTGGGAGGGTCAGTGCTGTGGGAGGCGCCGCACTGTGGGAGGTTCAGTGCTGAGGGAGATCCGCACTGTGGGAGGTTCAGTGCTGAGGGAGCGCCGCACTGTGGGAGGGCCAGTGCTGAGGGAGCGCCGCACTGTGGGAGGGTCAGTGCTGAGGGAGCGCCGCACTGTGGGAGGGTCAGTGCTGAGGGAGCTCCGCACTGTGAGAGGGTCAGTGCTGAGGGAGCTCCGCACTGTGGGAGGGTCAGTGCTGAGGGAGCACCGCACTGTGGGAGGGTCAGTGCTGAGGGAGCTCCGCACTGTGGGAGGGTCAGTGCTGAGGGAGCTCCGCACTGTGGGAGGGTCAGTGCTGAGGGAGCTCCGCACTGTGGGAGAGCTCCGCACTGTGGGAGGGTCAGTGCTGTGGGAGCTCCGCACTGTGGGAGGGTCAGTGCTGTGGGAGCTCCGCACTGTGGGAGGGTCAGTGCTGAGGGAGCTCCGCACTGTGGGAGGGTCAGTGCTGAGGGAGCTCCGCACTGTGGGAGGGTCAGTGCTGTGGGAGCTCCGCACTGTGGGAGGGTCAGTGCTGTGGGAGCGCCGCACTGTGGGAGGGACAGTGCTGTGGGAGCTCCGCACTGTGGGAGGGTCAGTGCTGTGGGAGCTCCGCACTGTGGGAGGGTCAGTGCTGTGGGAGCTCCGCACTGTGGGAGGGTCAGTGCTGAGGGAGCTCCGCACTGTGGGAGGGTCAGTGCTGAGGGAGCTCCGCACTGTGGGAGGGTCAGTGCTGTGGGAGCTCCGCACTGTGGGAGGGTCAGTGCTGTGGGAGCGCCGCACTGTGGGAGGGTCAGTGCTGAGGGAGCGCCGCACTGTGGGAGGGTCAGTGCTGTGGGAGCTCCGCACTGTGGGAGGGTCAGTGCTGAGGGAGCTCCGCACTGTGGGAGGGTCAGTGCTGAGGGAGCTCCGCACTGTGGGAGGGTCAGTGCTGAGGGAGCGCCGCGCTGTGGGAGGGTCAGTGCTGTGGGAGCTCCGCACTGTGGGAGGGTCAGTGCTGTGG
Organism: Scyliorhinus torazame; assembly: GCF_047496885.1. Classification (NCBI taxonomy): domain Eukaryota; kingdom Metazoa; phylum Chordata; class Chondrichthyes; order Carcharhiniformes; family Scyliorhinidae; genus Scyliorhinus; species Scyliorhinus torazame. The sequence continues at coordinate 56,105 of NW_027308523.1, read as the reverse complement.
GAGCTCCGCACTGTGGGAGGGTCAGTGCTGAGGGAGCTCCGCACTGTGGGAGGGTCAGTGCTGAGGGAGCTCCGCACTGTGGGAGGGTCAGTGCTGTGGGAGCTCCGCACTGTGGGAGGGTCAGTGCTGTGGGAGCGCCGCACTGTGGGAGGGTCAGTGCTGAGGGAGCGCCGCACTGTGGGAGGGTCAGTGCTGTGGGAGCTCCGCACTGTGGGAGGGTCAGTGCTGAGGGAGCTCCGCACTGTGGGAGGGTCAGTGCTGAGGGAGCTCCGCACTGTGGGAGGGTCAGTGCTGAGGGAGCGCCGCGCTGTGGGAGGGTCAGTGCTGTGGGAGCGTGTGATTTAGGTGAAGGAGACGCTCAACATGTTCCCCACCTTTGGCCAAACATTAATGTTGATTTTGTCTCCGCGTCGTTGAAACTCGATGGAGAACAGCAGATGATGATGGTGGTTCTGCAATTGCCTCCCAGAGAATCCTGAAGAATCCGTGTCATCTTGCTGTCCCGATAGGGTACGTGGGTTTTCTGGTAAAGCAACCGAGAGGATGTACATTCCTTAAATAACATTCGCGGCACACAAGTGCCAGGCAATCACCATCTCCAACAAGAGGAGATCGAACCATCTCCCCTTGACATTCAATGTCATTACCATTGATGAATCCCTAACCACTATCGACATCCCGGGGGGTTACCATTGATGAGAAACTGAACTGGACCCAGACGTATAAATGCCGCGGCTCCCGGAGCAGGTCGGAGTCTGGGAATCCTGCGGAGAGCAACTCACTTCCTGACTCCCCCCACCCACCCCGCGCAAAACCTGCCCGCCGTCTACAGGGATACGAGTGAGGAGTGCGACGGGACGCCCTCCGCTCGCCTGGCTAGGCGCGGCTCCCAACCGCGCTCGAGAAGCTCGACGCCATCCAGGAGGAGACCCCGACCCCAGCCACCCCACCCCCTACCCGCTCTCCCCCCCCCCCCCGCCGCTCGTTCGACAATCGCACCCTCACCCCCGACAACCGTTCCCTCCCCCGCCGACGCACAGCGACAGCCGCGCGCACCGTCTCCGAGACGTGCCGCTGCGATTGTCCGAACTCCTCAGACGGCGCCTCTACCCCCTAGAAGGATGGGGGGGGCGGCAGACGCAGGGGGACCGCCCGCTGCCTGCAAGTCCCCCCCCCCCCGCCCACACACACACACAAAGCGTCCCGACTCCCTCCCACGCGGTGTGGGAGAGGCGAAAAGCGTCTCTGTGTTAAAGCGGGACACGCGGGGAGGGGTTAGAGCGAGAGAGGCCTGGGAGCTGACATTCGTGAGACAGGGCCCTGTGTTCGGAAGCACAGGACAGTCCACGCCCTCCCGGGAGACAAGCCTGGCCAGATTCTCCCTGTCGGGCGGGTAGTATTTCGAGGTCAATTTGCGAGTCTCGAAACTTACGCTAACTGCTCGAATAAGCTTTCTGTGCTACTTGCTGCTATTTGTGATTTTTATCAACGACTTGGAGGAGGGGGCTGGAGGGTGGGTCAGTAAATTTGCTGATGACGCCAAGATTGGTGGAGCAGTGGATGAGGTGGAGGGCCGTTGTAGGCGGCAAAGAGACATTGATAGGACGCAGAGATGGGCCGAGAAGTGGCAGATGCAGTTTAACCCTGATAAGTGCGAGGTGATTCATTTTGGTCGGACAAATGTGAAAGCGGATTACAGGGTTAACAGCAGGGTTCTGAGGAATGTGCAGGAACAGAGAGATCTCGGGGGTTCATGTCCACAGATCTCTGAAGGTTGCCACTCGAGTGGATAGAGCCGTGAAGAAGGCCTATAGTGTGTTAGCGTTTATTAACGGGGGGCTTGAGTTTAAGAGCCGCGGGGTTATGCTGCAACTGTACCGGACCCTGGTGAGACCACATTTGGAGTATTGTGTGCAGTTCTGGTCACCTCACTATAGGAAGGATGTGGAAGCATTGGAAAGGGAGCAGAGGAGATTTACCAGGATGCTGCCTGGATTGGAGGGTGGGTCTTATGAGGAAAGGTTGAGGGAGCTTTGGAGCGGAGGAGGATGAGAGGCGACTTAATAGAGGTGTATAAGATGATGAGGGGGATAGATAGAGTGGACATTCAGAGACGATTTCCTCGGGTGGATGTCGCTGTGACAAGGGGGCATAACTATAAGGTTCGGGGTGGGAGATATAGGAGGGATGTCCGAGGTAGGTTCTTTACTCAGAGAGCGGTTAGGGTGTGGAATGGACTGCCTGCTGTGATAGTGGAGTCGGGACACTTTAGGAACTTTCAAGCGGTTATTGGATAGGCACATGGAGCTCACCAGAATGACAGGGAGTGGGAGAGCCTGAGCTTGGTCTCGGACAAGGCTCGGCACAACATCGAGGGCCGAAGGGCCTGTTCTGTGCTGTCCTGGTCCGTGTTCTAGGTTAGATCTAGGCCGGATTAAACCGCAGCTTGGTTCTCCTCCCCGATGGAAGGACACACTCGCCTCCGAAGGGGGACGGGCAGGCCGGGGGGGGGGGGGGGAGCGGCCTCCCCGTTTCGAGCGGCGGTGTCTTTCGTTGGTACCCAGGCGGGCCAGGGACCCTCGTGCACTCACCGTTCCTTCGGCCAAGGCGGAGATGACGTTGCCCAGGGCGGAGAGCGACCTGTTGATGTTCTTGGCCTCGTCCAGCACCGACCCCTCGGCCCCCGTCTTGCTGACCTGGCGGACGGGGAGAGGAAAGGGTTAGCCCTCCGGCACTCGCCAGATCCCCCCCCCCCTCCTCAAACCCCACCCTCCACCTCATCCCAGCGCCTGGCGGGCGAAAGGTCGCCCTCAAAGACCCCGGGAGCGCGGGGGAGGGGGAGGGGAGAAGGGGGAGGGGACAGAGAGGGTGTTAGGGGGGGGAGAGGGGGTTAGGGGGGAGAGAGGGGGTTAGGGGGGGGAGAGGGAGTTAGGGGGGGGGAGAGGGAGTTAGGGGGGAGAGAGGGGGTTGGGGGGGAGAGGGGGTTAAGGGGAGAGAGAGGAGGTTGGGGGAGAGACAGGAGGTTGGGGGAGAGAGAGGGGTTTGGGGAGAGAGAGGGGGAGAGGGGGTTAGAGGAGAGGGGGGTTAAGGGGAGAGGGGGGTAGGGGAGAGGGGTTAAGGGGAGGTTAGGGGGAGAGAGAGGGTTAGGGGAGAGAGAGGAGGTTAGGGGAGAGAGAGGAGGTTGGGGGAGAGAGAGGGGTTTGGGGAGAGAGAGGGGTTTGGGGAGAGAGAGGAGGTTGGGGGGAGAGAGAGGGGTTTGGGGAGAGAGAGTGGTTTGGGGAGAGAGGGGGGGTTAGGGTAGAGAGAGGGCGTTAGGGGAGAGAGAGGGGTTTGGGGAGAGAGAGTGGTTTGGGGAGAGAGGGGGTTAGGGGGAGAGAGGGGGGTTAGGGGGAGGGCGGGTTAGGGGAAGAGAGAGGGGGTTAGGGGAGAGGGAAGGTTGGGGGAGAGTAGGGTTTGGGGAGGGGGGGTTAAGGGGGGAGAGGGGGTTAGGGAGAGAGAGAGGAGGTTAGGGGGTAGAGAGGGGGTTAGGGGGGAGAGGGGGTTAGGGGGGAGAGGGGGTTAGGGGGAGAGAGGGGGTTAGGGGGGAGAGGGGGTTAGGGGGGAGTGAGGCGGTTGGGGAGAGGGGGTTAGGGGAGGAAAGGGGGTTTGGGGGAGAGGGGGTTAGGGGGGAGAGGGGGTTAGGGGGGAGAGGGGGTTAGGGAGGAGAGGGGGTTAGGGGGAGAGGGGGTTAGGGGGGAGGGGGGAGAGGGGGTTGGGGGGAGGGGGGAGAGGGGGGTTGGGGGAGAGGGGGTTAGGGGGAGTGAGGGGGTTGGAGGAGAGGGGGTTGGGGGGGGAGAGGGGGTTAGGGGGGAGAGAGGGGGTTAGAGGGGAGAGGGGGTTAGGGGAGAAAGGGGTTGGGGGAGAGAGGGGGTTGGGGGCAGTGAGGGGGTGAGGGGGGGAGAGGGGGGAGAGGAGGGTTAGGTGAGAGTGAGGGGGAGAGGGGGAGGGGGATAGGGGGGGAGTGAGGGGGTTGGGGGAGAGGGGGTTAGGGGGGAGGGGGGAGAGGGGGGTTAGGTGGGAGAGGGGGAGAGGGGGGAGAGAGGGGGTTGGGGCAGTGAGGGAGTGAGGGGGTTGGGGGAGAGGGGGTTAGGGGGGAGAGGGGGGAGAGGGGGGTTAGGTGGGAGAGGGGGAGAGGAGGGAGAGAGGGGGTTGGGGAGAGGGGGTTAGGGGGAGAGGGGGGTTAGGGGGAGAGGGGGGTGAGGTGGGAGAGGGGGTTAGGGGGAGAGGGGGTTGGGGCGGTGAGGGGGGAGAGGAGGGTTAGGCGGGAGTGAGAGGGAGAGGGGGGAGGGGGTTAGGGGGGAGAGGGGGTTGGGGGCGGTGAGGGGGAGAGGAGGGTTAGGCGGGAGAGGGGAGGGGGGGGAGAGAGGGGGTTGGGGGAGAGGGGGCTAGGGAGAGGGGGGTAGGGGGAGAGGGGGGTAGGGGGAGAGGGGGGTGAGGTGGGAGAGGGGGTTAGGGGGGAGAGGGGGTTGGGGGCGGTGAGGGGGGAGAGGAGGGTTAGGCGGAGGGGGAGAGGGGGGAGGGGGTAAGGGGGGAGAGGGGGTTGGGGGCGGTGAGGGGGGAGAGGGGGAGAGGGGGGTTAGGTGGGAGAGGGGGAGGGGGGGAGAGAGGGGGTTGGGGGAGAGGGGGTTAGGGGAGAGGTGGGAGAGGGGGAGGGGGGGAGAGAGGGGGTTGGGGGAGAGGGGGTTAGGGGAGAGGGGGGTAGGGGGAGAGGGGGGTAGGGGGAGAGGGGGGTGAGGTGGGAGAGGGGGTTAGGGGGGAGAGGGGGTTGGGGGCGGTGAGGGGGGAGAGGAGGGTGAGGCGGGAGTGAGAGGGAGAGGGGGGAGGGGGTTAGGGGGGAGAGGGGGTTGGGGGCGGTGAGGGGGGAGAGGAGGGTTAGGCGGGAGTGAGAGGGAGAGGGGGGAGGGGGTTAGGGGGGAGAGGGGGTTGGGGCGGTGAGGGGGGAGAGGAGGGTTAGGGGGGAGAGGAGGGAGAGGGGGGTTAGGTGGGAGAGGGGGAGGGGGGGAGAGAGGGGGTTGGGGAGAGGGGGTTAGGGAGAGAGGGGGGTAGGGGGAGAGGGGGGTAGGGGGAGAGGGGGGTGAGGTGGGAGAGGGGGTTAGGGGGGAGAGGGGGTTGGGGGCGGTGAGGGGGGAGAGGAGGGTGAGGCGGGAGTGAGGGGGAGAGGGGGGAGGGGGTTAGGGGGGAGAGCAGGGTGTGATGGGGGTACGGAGAGGTGGGGGTAGGGGTGTGGAGGGGGACGGGCAGATGGAGGAGAGAGGGGAAGCGAGCAGGAAACTCGGGATCAGTAAGCGGGAGGTGTGGGGCACTGGGCAGAGCTCCCGTCCTGTGGCTCCGTGCCCCCTGGGAATGATGTGAGCGGAGGGTGCGCAGAGGATTCGCGGGAAAGGCTCCCAGGACGCAGAAATTCAGGTACGAAGGTCGATGGCCCGAGAGCGCGGAGGGGGCAGATCGGAGGGGAAATTTGACAGATTCAAACCCATCCCGACACCCGCCCCCCCCACCCCCCCGCGCCCCCCACTCTCACCTTCTCGCTGCCAGCCAAGTCCACCAGGTAGAGTTTCCCGCTCAATTTCTGTTCCGTCTCCACGTTCTCCTGTTTGATGTTGATCAGGAAGATGCTGTGACTCCGAGAGCTGTGTTCATTCATATCTGCGTGGGACAGAAACGGTCCTTCAGTCAGGCCCACACTCGGAGCACCGTGCACAGTCCCGGTCTCCGTGTCCCTCGGTGAGACCCACACTCGGAGCTCCGTGCACAGTCCCGGTCTCCGTGTCCCTCGGTTAGACCCACACTCGGAGCACCGTGCACAGTCCCGGTCTCTGTGTCCCTCAGTCAGACCCACACTCGGAGCACCGTGCACAGTCCCGGTCTCCGTGTCCCTCGGTCAGACCCACACTCGGAGCACCGTGCACAGTCCCGGTCTCCGTGTCCCTCGGTTAGACCCACACTCGAAGCACCGTGCACAGTCCCGGTCTCCGTATCCCTCGGTCAGCCCCACACTCGGAGCACCGTGCCCAGTCCCAGTCTCCGTGTCCCTCGGTCAGACCCACACTCGGAGCACCGTGCACAGTCCTGGTCTCCGTGTCCCTCGGTCAGACCCACACTCGGAGCACTGTGCACAGTCCCGGTCTCCGTGTCCCTCGGTCAGACCCACACTCGGAGCACTGTGCACAGTCCCGGTCTCCGTGTCCCTCGGTCAGACACACACACGGAGCACCGTGCACGGTCCCGGTCTCCGTATCCCTCGGTCAGACCCACACTCGGAGCACCGTGCACAGTCCCAGTCTCCGTGTCCCTCGGTCAGACCCACACTCGGAGCACTGTGCACAGTCCCGGTCTCCGTGTCCCTCGGTCAGACCCACACTCGGAGCACCGTGCACAGTCCCGGTCTCCGTGTCCCTCGGACAGACCCACACTCGGAGCACCGTGCACAGTCCCGGTCTCCGTGTCCTTCAGTCAGACCCACACGGGGAGCACCGTGCACAGTCCCGGTCTCCGTATCCCTCGGTCAGACCCACACTCGGAGCACCGTGCACAGTCCCGGTCTCTCTGTCCCTCGGTCAGACCCACACTCGGAGCACCGTGCACAGTCCCGGTCTCCGTGTCCCTCGGTCAGACCCACACTCGGAGCACCGTGCACAGTCCCGGTCTCCGTGTCCCTCGGTCAGACCCACACTCGGAGTACCATGCACAGTCCCGGTCTCTGTGTCCCTCGGTCAGAGCCACACTCGGAGCACCGTGCACAGTCCCGGTCTCCGTGTCCCTCGGTCAGACCCACACTCGGAGCACCATGCACAGTCCCGGTCTCCGTGTCCCTCGGTGAGAGCCACACTCGGAGCACCGTGCACAGTCCCGGTCTCCGTGTCCCTCGGTCAGACCCACACTTGGAGCACCGTGCACAGTCCCGGTCTCCGTATCCCTCGGTCAGACCCACACTCGGAGCACCGTGCACAGTCCCGGTCTCCGTGTCCCTCGGTGAGAGCCACACTCGGAGCACCGTGCACAGTCCCGGTCTCCGTGTCCCTCGGTCAGACCCACACTTGGAGCACCGTGCACAGTCCAGGTCTCCGTGTCCCTCTGTTAGAACCACACTCGGAGCACCGTGCACAGTCCCGGTCTCCGCGTCCCTCGGTCAGACCCACACTCGGAGCACCGTGCACAGTCCCGGTCTCCGTGTCCCTCGGTCAGAGCCACACTCGGAGCACCGTGCATAGTCCCGGTCTCCGTGTCCCTCAGTCAGACCCACACTCAGAGCACCGTGCACAGTCCCGGTCTCGGTGTCCCTCGGTCAGATCCACACTCGGAGCACCGTGCACAGTCCCGGTCTCCGTATCCCTCGGTCACACCCACACTCGGAGCACCGTGCACAGTCCCGGTCTCCGTGTCCCTCGGTTAGACCCAAGCTCGGAGCACTGTGCACAGTCCCGGTCTCCCTATCCCTCGGTCAGACCCAGACTCGGAGCACCGTGCACAGTCCCGGTCTCCCTATCCCTCGGTCAGACCCAGACTCGGAGCACCGTGCACAGTCCCGGTCCCCGTGTCCCTCGGTCAGACCCACACTCGGAGCACCGTGCACAGTCCCGGTCTTTGTTTCCCTCGGTTAGACACACACTCGGAGCACCGTGCACAGCCCTGGTCTCCGTATCCCTCGGTCAGACCCACACTCTGAGCACCGAGCACAGTCCCGGTCTCCGTATCCCTCGGTCAGACCCACACTCGGAGCACTGTGCACAGTCCCGGTCTCCATGTCCCTCGGTTAGACCCACGCTCGGAGCACTGTGCACAGTCCCGGTCTCCGTGTCCCTCGGTCAGACCCACACTCGGAGCACCGTGCACAGTCCCGGTCTCCGTGTCCCTCGGTCAGACCCACACTTGGAGAACCGTGCACAGTCCCGGTCTCCGTGTCCCTCGGTCAGACCCACACTCGGAGCACTGTGCACAGTCCCGGTCTCCGTGTCCCTCGGTTAGACCCACACTCGGAGCACTGTGCACAGTCCCGGTCTCCGTGTCCCTCGGTCAGACCCACACTCGGAGCCCCGTGCACACTCCCGGTCTCCGTGTCCCTCGGTCAGACCCACACTCGGAGCACCATGAACAGTCCCCGTCTCCGTGTCCCTCGGTCAGACCCACACTCGGAGCACCGTGCACAGCCCCGGTCTCCCTATCCCTCGGTCAGACCCACACACGGAGCCCCGTGCACAGTCCCGGTCTCCGTGTCCCTCGGTCACACCCACACTCGGAGCACCGTGCACAGGCCCTGTCTCCGTGTCCCTCGGTCAGACCCACACTCGGAGCACCATGCACAGTCCCGGTCTCCGTGTCACTCGGTCAGACCCACACTCGGAGCACCGTGCACAGTCCCGGTCTCCGCGTCCCTCGGTCAGACCCACACTCGGAGCACCGTGCACAGTCCCGGTCTCGGTGTCCCTCGGTCAGACCCACACTTGGAGCACCGTGCACAGTCCCGGTCTCCGTGTCCCTCGGTCAGAGCCACACTCGGAGCACCGTGCACGGTCCCGGTCTCCGTGACCCTCGGTTAGACCCACACTCGGAGCACCGTGCACAGTCCCAGTCTCCGTCCCTTGCGGACATTTCTTCGCTCACGTACTTGTGACGGCCACGTGTCGGTTGCACTTCCCCTCATCAATCACGTCCATCACCTCCTCTGGGCTGGAAACGAAACGCTCTGTGCAACCCTAAAACACAACATTACACAACATTGGTGAAGGCAAGTCCCATCAAACACTCCCAGGACAGGTACAGCATGGGGTTAGATACAGAGTAAAGCTCCCTCTACACTGTCCCCATCAAACACTCCCAGGACAGGTACAGCACGGGGTGAGATACAGAGTAACGCTCCCTCTACACTGTCCCCATCAAACACTCCCAGGACAGGTACAGCACGCGGTTAGATACAGAGTAAAGCTCCCTCTACACTGTCCCCATCAAACACTCCCAGGACAGGTACAGCACGGGGTTAGATACAGAGTAAAGCTCCCTCTACACTGTCCCCATCAAACACTCCCAGGACAGGTACAGCACGGGGTTAGATACAGAGTAAAGCTCCCTCGACACTGTCCCCATCAAACACTCACAGGACAGGTACAGCACGGGGTTAGATACAGAGTAAAGCTCCCTCTACACTGTCCCCGTCAAACACTCCCAGGACAGGTACAGCACGGGGTTAGAGACAGAGTAAAGCTCCCTCTACACTGTCCCCATCAAACACTCACAGGACAGGTACAGCACGGGGTTAGATACAGAGTAAAGCTCCCTCTACACTGTCCCCATCAAACACTCCCAGGACAGGTACAGCACGGTGTTAGATACAGAGTGAAGCTCCCTCTACACTGTCCCCATCAAACACTCACAGGGCAGGTACAGCACGGGGTTAGATACAGAGTAAAGCTCCCTCTACACTGTCCCCATCAAACACTCACAGGACAGGTACAGCACGGGGTTAGATACAGAGTAAAGCTCCCTCTACACTGTCCCCATCAAACACTCCCAGGACAGGTACAGCACGGGGTTAGATACAGAGTAAAGCTCCCTCTACACTGTCCCCATCAAACACTCCCAGGACAGGTACAGCACGGGGTTAGATACAGAGTAAAGCTCCCTCTACACTCTCCCCATCAAACACTCCCAGGACAGGTACAGCACAGGGTTAGATACAGAGTAAAGCTCCCTCTACACTGTCCCCATCAAACACTCCCAGGACAGGTACAGCACGGGATTAGACACCGAGTAAAGCTCCCTCTACACTGTCCCCATCAAACACTCCCAGGACAGGTACAGCATGTGGTTAGATACAGAGTAAAGCTCCCTCTACACTGTCCCCATCATACACTCCCAGGACAGGTACAGCACGGGGTTAGATACAGAGTAAAGCTCCCTCTACACTGTCCCCATCAAACACTCCCAGGACAGGTACAGCACGGGGTTAGATACAGAATAAAGCTCCCTCTACACTGTCCCCCATCAAACACTCCCAGGACAGGTACAGCACGGGGTTAGATACAGAGTAAAGCTCCCTCTAAACTGTCCCCATCAAACACTCCCAGGACTAGTACAGCACGGGGTTAGATACAGAGTAAACTCCCTCTACACTGTCCCCATCAAACACTCCCAGGACAGGTACAGCACGGGGTTAGATACAGAGTAAAGCTCCCTCTACACTGTCCCCATCAAACACTCCCAGGACAGGTACAGCACGGGGTTAGATACAGAGTAAAGCTCCCTCGACACTGTCCCCGTCAAACACTCCCAGGACAGGTACAGCACGGGGTTAGATACAGAGTAAAGCTCCCTCTACACTGTCCCCATCAAACACTCCCAGGACAGGTACAGCACGGGGTTAGATACAGAGTAAAGCTCCCTCGACACTGTCCCCATCAAACACTCACAGGACAGGTACAGCACGGGGTTAGATACAGAGTAAAGCTCCCTCTACACTGTCCCCGTCAAACACTCCCAGGACAGGTACAGCACGGGGTTAGATACAGAGTAAAGCTCCCTCTACACTGTCCCCATCAAACACTCCCAGGACAGGTACAGCACGGGGTTAGATACAGAGTAAAGCTCCCTCGACACTGTCCGCATCAAACACTTCCAGGACAGGTACAGCACGGGGTTAGATACAGAGTAAAGCTCCCTCGACACTGTCCCCATCAAACACTCCCAGGACAGGTACAGCACGGGGTTAGATACAGAGTAAAGCTCCCTCTCCACTGTCCCCCATCAAACACTCCCAGGACAGGTACAGCACGGGGTTAGATACAGAGTAAAGCTCCCTCTACACTGTCACCATCAAACACTCCCAGGACAGGTACAGCACGGGGTTAGATACAGAGTAAAGCTCCCTCTACACTGTCCCCATCAAACACTCCCAGGACAGGTACAGTACGGGGTTAGATACAGAGTAAAGCTCCCTCTACACTGTCCCCATCAAACACTCCCAGGACAGGTACAGCACGGGGTTAGATACAGAGTGAAGCTCCCTCCACACTGTCCCCATCAAACACTCACAGGACAGGTACAGCACGGGGTTAGATACAGAGTAAAGCTCCCTCTACACTGTCCCCATCAAACACTCCCAGGACAGGTACAGCACAGGGTTAGATACACAGTAAAGCTCCCTCTACACTGTCCCCATCAAACACTCCCAGGACATGTACAGCACGGGGTTAGATACAGAGTAAAGCTCCCTCTGCACTGTCACCATCAAACACTCCCAGGACAGGTACAGCACGGGGTTAGATACAGAGTAAAGCTACCTCTACACTGTCCCCATCAACCACTCCCAGGACAGGTACAGCACGGGGTTAGATACAGAGTAAAGCTCCCTCTACACTGTCCCCATCAAACACTCCCAGGACAGGTACAGCACGGGGTTAGATACAGAGTAAAGCTCCCTCTACACTGTCCCCATCAAACACTCCCAGGGCAGGTACAGCACGGGGTTAGATACAGAGTAAAGCTCCGTCTACACTGTCCCCATCAAACACTCCCAGGACAGGTACAGCACGGGGTTAGATACAGAGTAAAGCTCCCACTACACTGTCCCCATCAAACACTCCCAGGACAGGTACAGCACGGGGTTAGATACAGAGTAAAGCTCCCTCTACACTGTCCCCATCAAACACTCCAGGACTGGTACAGCACGGGGTTAGATACAGAGTAAAGCTCCCTCTACACTGTCCCCATCAAACACTCCCTGGACAGGTACAGCACGGGGTTAGATACAGAGTGAAGCTCCCTCTACACTGTCCCCATCAAACACTCCCAGGACAGGTACAGCACGGGGTTAGATACAGAGTAAAGCTCCCTCTACACTCTCCCCATCAAACACTCCCAGGACAGGTACAGCACGGAGTTAGATACAGAGTAAAGCTCCCTCTACACTGTCCCCCATCAAACACTCCCAGGACAGGTACAGCACGGGGTTAGATACAGAGTAAAGCTCCCTCTAAACTGTCCCCATCAAACACTCCCAGGACTAGTACAGCACGGGGTTAGATACAGAGTAAACTCCCTCTACACTGTCCCCATCAAACACTCCCAGGACAGGTACAGCACGGGGTTAGATACAGAGTAAAGCTCCCTCTACACTGTCCCCATCAAACACTCCCAGGACAGGTACAGCACGGGGTTAGATACAGAGTAAAGCTCCCTCGACACTGTCCCCATCAAACACTCCCAGGACAGGTACAGCACGGGGTTAGATACAGAGTAAAGCTCCCTCGACACTGTCCCCATCAAACACTCCCAGGACAGGTACAGCACGGGGTTAGAGACAGAGTAAAGCTCCCTCTACACTGTCCCCATCAAACACTCACAGGACAGGTACAGCACGGGTTAGATACAGAGTAAAGCTCCCTCTACACTGTCCCCATCAAACACTCCCAGGACAGGTACAGCACGGGGTTAGATACAGAGTAAAGCTCCCTCTACACTGTTCCCATCAAACACTCCCAGGACAGGTACACCATGGGGTTAGATACAGAGTAAAGTTCCCTCTACACTGTCCCCATCAAACACTCCCGGGACAGGTACAGCACGGGGTTAGATACAGAGTAAAGCTCCCTCTACACTGTCCCCCTCAAACACTCCCAGGACAGGTACAGCACGGGGTTAGATACAGAGTAAAGTTCCCTCTACACTGTCCCCATCAAACACTCCCAGGACAGGTACAGCACGGGGTTAGACACAGAGTAAAGCTCCCTCTACACTATCCCCATCAAACACTCCCAGGACAGGCACAGCACGGGGTTAGATACAGAGTAAAGCTCCCTCTACACTGTCCCCATCAAACACTCCCAGGACAGGTACAGCACGGGGTTAGATACAGAGTAAAGCTTCCTCTACACTGTCCCCATCAAACTCTCCAGGACAGGTACAGCACGGGGTTAGATACAGAGTAAAGCTCCCTCTACACTGTCCCCCATCAAACTCTCCCAGGACAGGTACAGCACGGGGTTAGATACAGAGTAAAGCTACCTCTACACTGTCCCCATCAAACACTCCCAGGACAGGTACAGCACGGGGTTAGATACAGAGTAAAGCTCCCTCTGCACTGTCCCCATCAAACACTCACAGGACAGGTACAGCACGGGGTTAGATACAGAGTAAAGCTCCCTCTACACTGTCCCCATCAAACACTCCCAGGACAGGTACAGCACGGGGTTCGATACAGAGTAAAGCTCCCTCTACACTGTTCCCATCAAACACTCCCAGGACAGGTACAGCACGGGGTTAGACACCGAGCGGGAGATTCACTGTCGGACGATTCTCACCTTGACGAACGGAACACGGTTCTTATCCTCGTGGACCGAAAGGTTGGTCTTGGCCACTGGAAGAGAGAAGACAAAGGAGGTCACTCTCGATGGAGACGGGCCACGACTGCCCGCTGGTGAACCTGAGAGGGGCCATGGGGAATCTGTTTTGTCAGGGGCGGTCGAAGCAGTTTCGACAGGAACGTCCAAATGGGGCGGGATTTATCGGGATACCGGGAGGGGGAGAGGTGTGGGGGGACTGATTGGAGAGATCTGGCAAAGGGCTAGCCCAGGGCGACGGGCTGAATGGTTAACCTCCGAACGAGCCTTACCGTCCAGCAGGTCACGAATCTTATCCATGTAGATCTCGAAGTAGGAGACCTGGGGAGACAAGGGGTGGTAAAAATGAAGCAGGTGACAGACGACAGGTGTCTACGTTCAGCCCACCTCCGACCCCGCTCCTACCTTGATGTGAAACTCCAGGTTCTCGTCCATGGAGTAGATGTGGTCGAATATGTCGTGCGCGATGCGGGGAATGATCCCCATCAGCTGGGTGTCATGCAGAAGACCCTGGAAGAGAAACAATGCTCGCTCGGTTAGGTGTGTTTCTCAGTCCACCCAGGGACGCCAGTGCATAGAATTTACAGTGCAGAAGGAGGCCATTCGGCCCATCGAGTCTGCACCGGCTCTTGGAAAGAGCACCCTACCCAAGTCCAGTCTGCCCACCCCACACTAAGGGCAATTTGGGACACTAAGGGACAATTTATCGCGGCGAATCCACCTAACCTGCACATCTTTGGACTGTGGGAGGAAACCGGAGCACCCGGAGGAAACCCACGCAGACACGGGGAGAACGAGTTTGTGACAGTGCGGGATGTCTCAGTCTCGCCCCCGCCACAGGGTCTCTTTGCCGCACTGTGGGAGGGTCAGTGCAGAGGGAGCGCCGCACTGTGGGAGGGTCAGTGCTGAGGGAGCTCCGCACTGTGGAAGGGTCAGTGCTGAGGGGGCTCCGCACTGTGGGAGGGTCAGTGCTGAGGGAGCGCCGCACTGTAGGAGGGTCAGTGCTGAGGGAGCTCTGCACTGTGGGAGGGTCAGTGCTGATGGAGCTCCGCACTGTGGGAGGGTCAGTGCTGAGGGAGCGCCGCACTGTGGGAGGGTCGGTGCTGAGGGAGCTCCGCACTGTGGGAGGGTCGGTGCTGAGGGAGCTCCGCACTGTGGGAGGGTCAGTGCTGAGGGAGCGCCGCACTGTGGGAGGATCAGTGCTGAGGGAGCGCCACACTGTCGGAGGGTCAGTGCTGAGGGAGCGCCGCACTGTGGGAGGATCAGTGCTGAGGGAGCGCCACACTGTCGGAGGGTCAGTGCTGAGGGAGCACCACACTGTCGGAGGGTCAGTGCTGAGGGAGCGCCGCACTGTGGGAGGGTCAGTGCTGAGGGAGCTCCGCACTGTGGGAGGGTCAGTGCTGAGGGAGCGCCGCACTGTGGGAGGGTCAGTGCTGAGGGAGCGCCACACTGTGGGAGGGTCAGTGCTGAGGGAGCTCCACACTGTGGGAGGGTCAGTGCTGAGGGAGCGCCGCACTGTGGGAGGGTCAGTGCTGAGGGAGCTCCGCACTGTGGGAGGGTCGGTGCTGAGGGAGCTCCGCACTGTGGGAGAGTCAGTGCTGAGGGAGCTCCGCACTGTGGGAGGGTCAGTGCTGAGGGAGCGCCGCACTGTGGGAGGGTCAGTGCTGAGGGAGCTCCGCACTGTGGGAGGGTCAGTGCTGAGGGAGCTCCGCACTGTGGGAGGGTCGGTGCTGAGGGAGCTCCGCACTGTGGGAGAGTCAGTGCTGAGGGAGCTCCGCACTGTGGGAGGGTCAGTGCTGAGGGAGCGCCGCACTGTGGGAGGGTCAGTGCTGAGGGAGCGCCGCACTGTGGGAGGGTCGGTGCTGAGGGAGCTCCGCACTGTGGGAGAGTCAGTGCTGAGGGAGCTCCGCACTGTGGGAGGGTCAGTGCTGAGGGAGCGCCGCACTGTGGGAGGGTCAGTGCTGAGGGAGCGCCGCACTGTGGGAGGGTCAGTGCTGAGGGAGCGCCGCACTGTGGGAGGGTCAGTGCTGAGGGAGCGCCTTCAAAAAGGGAGGGGGTCGGATGAATACACGAAGGGGACGACGACAACCGACGTACCGCGCCCCCCCCCCCCACGCTTCCACCCGCGTCCCCCCTACCTCCATGGTGTGGGTTTTGCCCGAGGAGGTCTGCCCGTAGGCGAATATGGTCCCATTGTAGCCGTCCAGGACATCTGCACAGAGAGAGAGAGACAGAGACAGAGAGAGAGAGAGAGAGAGAGATAGAGAGAGAGAGACAGAGAGAGAGAGAGAGACAGAGAGACAGAGACACAGAGAGAGAGACAGAGAGAGAGAGACAGAGAGACAGACAGAGAGAGAGAGAGACAGAGAGAGAGACAGAGAGAGAGAGAGAGAGAGAGAGACAGAGAGAGAGAGACAGAGAGAGAGACAGAGAGAGAGAGAGAGAGAGAGAGACAGAGAGAGAGAGAGACAGAGAGAGAGAGAGAGAGAGAGACAGAGAGAGAGAGACAGAGAGAGAGAGAGAGACAGAGAGACAGAGACACAGAGAGAGAGACAGAGAGAGAGAGACAGAGAGACAGACAGAGAGAGAGAGAGACAGAGAGAGAGACAGAGAGAGAGAGAGAGAGAGAGAGACA
>NW_027308523.1:0-40000 GCF_047496885.1 Scyliorhinus torazame | reverse complement strand
CGAATCGAGACGAAGGAGGGTGAAAGAGAGCGAAACGAGATGAAGGAGGGTGAAAGATAGCGAAACGAGGCGAAGGAGGGTGAAAGAGAGCTACCCGAGACGAAGGAGGGTGAAAGAGAGTGAAAGGAGATGAAGGTGGGTGAAAGAGAGCGAAACGAGAGGAAGAAAGGTGAATGAGAGCGAAACGAGACGAAGGAGAGTGAAAGAGAGCGAAACGAGAAGAAGGAGGGTGAAAGAGAGCGAAACGAGACGAAGGAGGGTGAACGAGAGTGGAACGAGACGAAGGAGGGTGAAAGAGAGCAAAACGAAATGAAGGAGGGTGGAAGATAGCGAAACGATACGGAGGAAGGTGAAAGAGAGTGAAACGAGACGAAGGAAGGTGAAAGAGAGCGAAACGAGACCAAAGAGGGGGAACGAGAGAGAAACGAGACGATGGAAGGTGAAAGAGAGTGAAACGAGACAAAGGAGGGTGAAAGGGAGCAAAACGAGAATAAGGAGGGTGAAAGAGAGCGAAACGAGATGAAGGAGGGTGAAAGAGAGCGAAACGAGACGAAGGAGGGTGAAAGACGGCAAAACGAGACGAAGGCGGGTGGAACAGGGCGAAGCGAGACGAAGGAGCATGAAAGAGAGCGAAACAAGATGAAGGAGGGTAAAAGAGAGCGAAAAGAGACGAAAGAGGGTAAAAGAGAGTGAAACGAGACGATGGAGGGTGAAAGAGAGTGAAACGAGACGACGGAGGGTGAAAGAGAGCGAAACGAGGCGAAGAAGGGTGTAAGAGAGCGAAACGAGATGAAGGAGGATGAAAGAGAGCGAAAGGAGACGAAGGAGGGTGAAAGAGAGCGGAACGAGACGAAGGAGGTCGAAAGAGAGCGAAAGGAGACGAAGGAGGGTGAAAGAGAGCGAAACGAGAGGAAAGAGGTTGAAAGAGAGCAAAACGAGATGAAGGAGGGTGAAAGAGAGCAAAACGAGAGGAAGGAGGTTGAAAGAGAGCAAAACGAGATGAAGGAGGGTGAAAGAGAGCGAAAAGAGACGAAGGAGGGTGAAAGAAAGCGAAACGAGACGAAGGAGGGTGAAAGAGAGCGAAAGGAATCGAAGGAGGATGAAAGAAAGCGGAACGAGACGAAGGAGGGTGAAAGAGAACGAAACGAGAATAAGGAGGGTGAAAGAGAGCGAAACGAGACGAAGGAGGGCGAAAGAGAGCGAAACAAGATGAAAGAGGGTGGAAGAGAGCGATACGAGACGAAGGAGGGTGAAAGAGAGTGAAACGAGACGAAGGAAGGTGAAAGAGAGCGAAACGAGACCAAAGAGGGTGAAAGAGAGAGAAACGAGAAGAAGGAAGGTGAAAGAGAGCGAAAAGAGACAAAGGAGGGTAAAAGAGAGCTAAACGAGATGAAGGAGGGTGAAAGAGAGCGAAACGAGACGAAGAAGGGTGAAAGAGAGCAAAACAAGTCGAAGGAGTGTGAAACAGAGCGAAACGAGACGAAGGAGGGTGAAAGAGAGCTAAACGAGATGAAGGAGAGTCAAAGAGAGCGAAACGAGATGAAGTAGGGTCAAAGAGGGCGAAACGAGATGAAGGAGGGTGAAACAGGGCGAAGCGAGACGAAGGAGCATGAAAGAGAGCGAAACACAATGAAGGAGGGTAAAAGAGAGCGAAACGAGACGAAAGAGGGTAAAAGTAAGTGAAACGAGACGATGGAGGGTGAAAGAGAGCGAAAAGAGAGGAAGGATAGTGAAAGACATCGAAGCGAGACGAAGGAGGGTGAAAGATTGTGAAACGAGATGAAGGAAGGTGAAAGACAGTGAAACGAGACCAAAGAGGAGAAAGAGAGAGAAACGAGAAGAAGGAAGGTGAAAGAGAGCGAAACGAGACAAAGGAGGGTGAAAGAGAGCGAAACGAGACGAAGGAGGGTGAAAGAGAGCGTAACAAGATGAAGGAGGGTGGAAGAGAGCGAAACGAGACGAAGGAGGGTGAAAGAGAGCGAAACGAGATGAAGGAGGGTCAAAGAGAGCGAAACGAGACGAAGGAGGGTGAAAGAGAGCGAAACGAGACGAAGGAGGGTGAAAGAGAGTGGAACGAGACGAAGGAGGGTGAAAGAGACCGAAACGAGACGAATGATGGTGAAAGAGAGTGAAACGAGACGAAGGAGGGTGAAAGAGAGCGAAACGAGATGAAGGTGGGTGAGAGAGAGCGAAAGAGGTCGAAGGAGGGCGAAAGAGAGCGGAACGAGACGAAGGAGGGTGAAAGAGAACGAAACGAGAAGAAGGAGGGTGAAAGAGAGCTACCCGAGATGAAGGAGGGTGAAAGAGAGTGAAACGAGATGAAGGTGGGTGAAAGAGAGTGAAACGAGATGAAGGTGGGTGAAAGAGAGCGAAACGAGACGAAGGAGGGTGAACGAGAGTGGAACGAGACGAAGGAGGGTGAAAGAGACCGAAACGAGACGAAGGAGTGTGAAAGAGAGTGAAACGAGACGAAGGAGGGTGAAAGAGAGCGAAACGAGATGAAGGTGGGTGAAAGAGATCGAAACAAGACAAAGGAGGGTGAAAGAGAACGAAACGAGACGAAGTAGGCTGAAAGAAAGCGAAACGAGACGAAGGAGGGTGAGAGAGAGCGAAAGGAGTCGAAGGAGGGCGAAAGAGAGCGGAACGAGACGAAGGAGGGCGAAAGAGAACAAAACGAGAAGAAGGAGGGTGAAAGAGAGTGAAACGAGACGAAGGAGGGTGAAAGAGAGCGAAACGAGACGAAGGAGGGTGAAACAGAGCGAAACGAGGCGAAGGAGGGTGAAAGAGAGCTACCTGAGACGAAGGAGGGTGAAAGAGAGTGAAACGAGATGAAGGTGGGTGAAAGAGAGCGAAACGAGAGGAAGAAAGGTGAAAGAGAGCGAAACGAGACGAAGGAGAGTGAAAGAGAGCGAAACGAGAAGAAGGAGGGTGAAAGAGAGCGAAACGAGACGTAGGAGGGTGAACGAGAGTGGAACGAGACGAAGGAGGGTGAAAGAGACCGAAACGAGACGAAGGTGGGTGAATGAGAGTGAAACGAGACGAAGGAGGGTGAAAGAGAGCGAAACAAGATGAAGGTGGGTGAAAGAGATCGAAGCAAGACAAAGGAGGGTGAAAGAGACCGAAACGAGACGAAGGAGGGTGAAAGAGAGTGAAACGAGACGATTGAGGGTGAAAGAGAGCGAAACGAGATGAAGGAGGGTGAAAGAGAGCAAAACGAAATGAAGGAGGGTGGAAGAGAGCGAAACGAGACGAAGGAAGGTGAAAGAGAGTGAAACGAGACGAAGGAAGGTGAAAGAGAGCGAAACGAGACCAAAGAGGGTGAAAGAGGGAGAAACGAGACGAAGGAAGGTGAAAGAGAGTGAAACGAGACAAAGGAGGGTGAAAGGGAGCAAAACGAGAATAAGGAGGGTGAAAGAGAGCGAAACGAGATGAAGGAGGGTGAAAGAGAGCGAAATGAGACGAAGGAGGGTGAAAGACGGCGATACGAGACGAAGGAGGGTGAAAGAGAGTGAAACGAGATGAAGGTGGGTGAAAGAGAGCGAAACGAGAGGAAGAAAGGTGAAAGAGAGCGAAACGAGACGAAGGAGAGTGAAAGAGAGCGAAACGAGAAGAAGGAGGGTGAAAGAGAGCGAAACGAGACGAAGGTGGGGGAAAGTGATCGAGACAAGACAAAGGAGGGTGAAAGAGACCGAAACGAGACGAAGTAGGGTGAAAGAAAGCGAAACGAGACGAAGGAGGGTGAGAGAGAGCGAAAGGAGTCGAAGGAGGGTGAAAGAGAGCGGAACGAGACGAAGGAGGGTGAAAGAGAACGAAACGAGAAGAAGGAGGGTGAAAGAGAGCGAAACGAGACGAAGGAGGGTGAAAGAGAGCGTAACAAGATGAAGGAGGGTGGAAGAGAGCGAAACGAGACGAAGGAGGGTGAAAGAGAGCGAAACGAGATGAAGGAGGGTCAAAGAGAGCGAAACGAGACGAAGGAGGGTGAAACAGAGCTACCCGAGACGAAGGAGGGTGAAAGAGAGTGAAACCAGAGGAAGAAAGGTGAAAGAGAGCGAAACGAGACGAAGGAGAGTGAAAGAGAGCGAAACGAGAAGAAGGAGGGTGAAAGAGAGCGAAACGAGACGACGGAGGGTGAACGAGAGTGGAACGAGACAAAGGAGGGTGAAAGAGACCGAAACGAGACAAAGGAGGGTGAAAGAGACCGAAACCAGACGAAGGAGGGTGAATGAGTGTGAAATGAGACGAAGGAGGGTGAAAGAGAGCGAAACGAGATGAAGGTGGGTGAAAGAGATCGAAACAAGACAAAGGAGGGTGAAAGAGACCGAAACGAGACGAAGGAAAGTGAAAGAGAGCGAAACGAAATGAAGGAGGGTGGATGAGAGCGAAACAAGATGAAGGAAGGTGAAAGAGAGTGAAACGAGACGAAGGAAGGTGAAAGAGAGCGAAACGAGACCAAAGAGGGTGAAAGAGAGAGAAACGAGACGAAGGAAGGTGAAAGAGAGTGAAACGAGACAAAGGAGGGTGAAAGGGAGCAAAACGAGAAAAAGGAGGGTGAAAGAGAGCGAAACGAGATGAAGGAGGGTGAAAGAGAGCGAAACGAGACGAAGGAGGGTGAAAGACGGCAAAACGAGACGAAGGCGGGTGGAACAGGGCGAAGCGAGACAAAGGAGCATGAAAGAGAGCGAAACAAGATGAAGGAGGGTAAAAGAGAGCGAAAAGAGACGAAAGAGGGTAAAAGAGAGTGAAACGAGACGATGGAGGGTGAAAGAGAGCGAAAAGAGAGGAAGGAGGGTGAAAGAGAGCGAAACGAGATGAAGGAGGGTGAAAGAGAGCGAAACGAGAGGAAGGAGGTGAAAGAGAGTGAAACGAGACGACGGAGGGTGAAAGAGAGCGAAACGAGGCGAAGAAGGGTGTAAGAGAGCGAAACGAGATGAAGGAGGATGAAAGAGAGCGAAAGGAGACGAAGGAGGGTGAAAGAGAGCGGAACGAGACGAAGGAGGTCAAAAGAGAGCGAAAGGAGACGAAGGAGGGTGAAAGAGAGCGAAACGAGAGGAAGGAGGTTGAAAGAGAGCAAAACGAGATGAAGGAGGGTGAAAGAGAGCGAAAAGAGACGAAGGAGGGTGAAAGAAAGCGAAACGAGACGAAGGAGGGTGAAAGAGAGCGAAAGGAATCGAAGGAGGATGAAAGAAAGCGGAACGAGACGAAGGAGGGTGAAAGAGAACGAAACGAGAATAAGGAGGGTGAAAGAGAGCGAAACGAGACGAAGGAGGGCGAAAGAGAGCGAAACAAGATGAAAGAGGGTGGAAGAGAGCGATACGAGACGAAGGAGGGTGAAAGAGAGTGAAACGAGACGAAGGAAGGTGAAAGAGAGCGAAACGAGACCAAAGAGGGTGAAAGAGAGAGAAACGAGAAGAAGGAAGGTGAAAGAGAGCGAAAAGAGACAAAGGAGGGTAAAAGAGAGCTAAACGAGATGAAGGAGGGTGAAAGAGAGCGAAACGAGACGAAGAAGGGTGAAAGAGAGCAAAACAAGTCGAAGGAGTGTGAAACAGAGCGAAACGAGACGAAGGAGGGTGAAAGAGAGCTAAACGAGATGAAGGAGAGTCAAAGAGAGCGAAACGAGATGAAGTAGGGTCAAAGAGGGCGAAACGAGATGAAGGAGGGTGAAACAGGGCGAAGCGAGACGAAGGAGCATGAAAGAGAGCGAAACACAATGAAGGAGGGTAAAAGAGAGCGAAACGAGACGAAAGAGGGTAAAAGTAAGTGAAACGAGACGATGGAGGGTGAAAGAGAGCGAAAAGAGAGGAAGGATAGTGAAAGAGATCGAAACGAGACGAAGGAGGGTGAAAGATAGTGAAACGAGATGAAGGAAGGTGAAAGACAGTGAAACGAGACCAAAGAGGAGAAAGAGAGAGAAACGAGAAGAAGGAAGGTGAAAGAGAGCGAAACGAGACAAAGGAGGGTGAAAGAGAGCGAAACGAGACGAAGGAGGGTGAAAGAGAGCGTAACAAGATGAAGGAGGGTGGAAGAGAGCGAAACGAGACGAAGGAGGGTGAAAGAGAGCGAAACGAGATGAAGGAGGGTCAAAGAGAGCGAAACGAGACGAAGGAGGGTGAAAGAGAGCGAAACGAGACGAAGGAGGGTGAAAGAGAGTGGAACGAGACGAAGGAGGGTGAAAGAGACCGAAACGAGACGAAGGAGGGTGAAAGAGAGCGAAACGAGATGAAGGTGGGTGAGAGAGAGCGAAAGAGGTCGAAGGAGGGCGAAAGAGAGCGGAACGAGACGAAGGAGGGTGAAAGAGAACGAAACGAGAAGAAGGAGTGTGAAAGAGAGTGAAACGA
This sequence comes from Scyliorhinus torazame, assembly GCF_047496885.1. NCBI lineage: Eukaryota > Metazoa > Chordata > Chondrichthyes > Carcharhiniformes > Scyliorhinidae > Scyliorhinus > Scyliorhinus torazame. The sequence continues at coordinate 33,665 of NW_027308523.1, read as the reverse complement.
GACGAAGGAGGGTGAAAGAGAGCTACCCGAGATGAAGGAGGGTGAAAGAGAGTGAAACGAGATGAAGGCAGGTGAAAGAGAGTGAAACGAGATGAAGGTGGGTGAAAGAGAGCGAAACGAGACGAAGGAGGGTGAACGAGAGTGGAACGAGACGAAGGAGGGTGAAAGAGACCGAAACGAGACGAAGGAGTGTGAAAGAGAGTGAAACGAGACGAAGGAGGGTGAAAGAGAGCGAAACGAGATGAAGGTGGGTGAAAGAGATCGAAACAAGACAAAGGAGGGTGAAAGAGACCGAAACGAGACGAAGTAGGCTGAAAGAAAGCGAAACGAGACGAAGGAGGGTGAGAGAGAGCGAAAGGAGTCGAAGGAGGGCGAAAGAGAGCGGAACGAGACGAAGGAGGGTGAAAGAGAACGAAACGAGAAGAAGGAGGGTGAAAGAGAGTGAAACGAGACGAAGGAGGGTGAAAGAGAGCGTAACAAGATGAAGGAGGGTGGAAGAGAGCGAAACGAGACGAAGGAGGGTGAAAGAGAGCGAAACGAGATGAAGGAGGGTCAAAGAGAGCGAAACGAGACGAAGGAGGGTGAAAGAGAGCGAAACGAGACGAAGGAGGGTGAAACAGAGCGAAACGAGGCGAAGGAGGGTGAAAGAGAGCTACCCGAGACGAAGGAGGGTGAAAGAGAGTGAAACGAGATGAAGGTGGGTGAAAGAGAGCGAAACGAGAGGAAGAAAGGTGAAAGAGAGCGAAACGAGACGAAGGAGAGTGAAAGAGAGCGAAACGAGAAGAAGGAGGGTGAAAGAGAGCGAAACGAGACGTAGGAGGGTGAACGAGAGTGGAACGAGACGAAGGAGGGTGAAAGAGACCGAAACGAGACGAAGGAGGGTGAATGAGAGTGAAACGAGACGAAGGAGGGTGAAAGAGAGCGAAACAAGATGAAGTTGGGTGAAAGAGATCGAAGCAAGACAAAGGAGGGTGAAAGAGACCGAAACGAGACGAAGGAGGGTGAAAGAGAGTGAAACGAGACGATTGAGGGTGAAAGACAGCGAAACGAGATGAAGGAGGGTGAAAGAGAGCAAAACGAAATGAAGGAGGGTGGAAGAGAGCGAAACGAGACGAAGGAAGGTGAAAGAGAGTGAAACGAGACGAAGGAAGGTGAAAGAGAGCGAAACGAGACCAAAGAGGGTGAAAGAGGGAGAAACGAGACGAAGGAAGGTGAAAGAGAGTGAAACGAGACAAAGGAGGGTGAAAGGGAGCAAAACGAGAATAAGGAGGGTGAAAGAGAGCGAAACGAGATGAAGGAGGGTGAAAGAGAGCGAAATGAGACGAAGGAGGGTGAAAGACGGCGATACGAGACGAAGGAGGGTGAAAGAGAGTGAAACGAGATGAAGGTGGGTGAAAGAGAGCGAAACGAGAGGAAGAAAGGTGAAAGAGAGCGAAACGAGACGAAGGAGAGTGAAAGAGAGCGAAACGAGAAGAAGGAGGGTGAAAGAGAGCGAAACGAGACGAAGGTGGGGGAAAGTGATCGAGACAAGACAAAGGAGGGTGAAAGAGACCGAAACGAGACGAAGTAGGGTGAAAGAAAGCGAAACGAGACGAAGGAGGGTGAGAGAGAGCGAAAGGAGTCGAAGGAGGGTGAAAGAGAGCGGAACGAGACGAAGGAGGGTGAAAGAGAACGAAACTAGAAGAAGGAGGGTGAAAGAGAGCGAAACGAGACGAAGGAGGGTGAAAGAGAGCGTAACAAGATGAAGGAGGGTGGAAGAGAGCGAAACGAGACGAAGGAGGGTGAAAGAGAGCGAAACGAGATGAAGGAGGGTCAAAGAGAGCGAAACGAGACGAAGGAGGGTGAAACAGAGCTACCCGAGACGAAGGAGGGTGAAAGAGAGTGAAACGAGAGGAAGAAAGGTGAAAGAGAGCGAAACGAGACGAAGGAGAGTGAAAGAGAGCGAAACGAGAAGAAGGAGGGTGAAAGAGAGCGAAACGAGACGACGGAGGGTGAACGAGAGTGGAACGAGACAAAGGAGGGTGAAAGAGACCGAAACGAGACAAAGGAGGGTGAAAGAGACCGAAACCAGACGAAGGAGGGTGAATGAGAGTGAAATGAGACGAAGGAGGGTGAAAGAGAGCGAAACGAGATGAAGGTGGGTGAAAGAGATCGAAACAAGACAAAGGAGGGTGAAAGAGACCGAAACGAGACGAAGGAAAGTGAAAGAGAGCGAAACGAAATGAAGGAGGGTGGATGAGAGCGAAACAAGATGAAGGAAGGTGAAAGAGAGTGAAACGAGACGAAGGAAGGTGAAAGAGAGCGAAACGAGACCAAAGAGGGTGAAAGAGAGAGAAACGAGACGAAGGAAGGTGAAAGAGAGTGAAACGAGACAAAGGAGGGTGAAAGGGAGCAAAACGAGATAAAGGAGGGTGAAAGAGAGCGAAACGAGATGAAGGAGGGTGAAAGAGAGCGAAACGAGACGAAGGAGGGTGAAAGACGGCGAAACGAGACGAAGGCGGGTGGAACAGGGCGAAGCAAGACGAAGGAGCATGAAAGAGAGCGAAACAAGATGAAGGAGGGTAAAAGAGAGCGCAACGAGACGAAAGAGGGTAAAAGAGAGTGAAACGAGACGATGGAGGGTGAAAGAGAGCGAAAAGAGAGGAAGGAGGGTGAAAGAGAGCGAAACGAGATGAAGGAGGGTGAAAGAGAGCGAAACGAGAGGAAGGAGGGTGAAAGAGAGTGAAACGAGACGAAGGAGGGTGAATGAGAGTGAAATGAGACGAAGGAGGGTGAAAGAGAGCGAAACGAGATGAAGGTGGGTGAAAGAGATCGAAACAAGACAAAGGAGGGTGAAAGAGACCGAAACGAGACGAAGGAAAGTGAAAGAGAGCGAAACGAAATGAAGGAGGGTGGATGAGAGCGAAACGAGACGAAGGAAGGTGAAAGAGAGTGAAACGAGACAAAGGAGGGTGAAAGGGAGCAAAACGAGAAAAAGGAGGGTGAAAGAGAGCGAAACGAGATGAAGGAGGGTGAAAGAGAGCGAAACGAGACGAAGGAGGGTGAAAGACGGCAAAACGAGACGAAGGCGGGTGGAACAGGGCGAAGCGAGACAAAGGAGCATGAAAGAGAGCGAAACAAGATGAAGGAGGGTAAAAGAGAGCGAAAAGAGACGAAAGAGGGTAAAAGAGAGTGAAACGAGACGATGGAGGGTGAAAGAGAGCGAAAAGAGAGGAAGGAGGGTGAAAGAGAGCGAAACGAGATGAAGGAGGGTGAAAGAGAGCGAAACGAGAGGAAGGAGGTGAAAGAGAGTGAAACGAGACGACGGAGGGTGAAAGAGAGCGAAACGAGGCGAAGAAGGGTGTAAGAGAGCGAAACGAGATGAAGGAGGATGAAAGAGAGCGAAAGGAGACGAAGGAGGGTGAAAGAGAGCGGAACGAGACGAAGGAGGTCGAAAGAGAGCGAAAGGAGACGAAGGAGGGTGAAAGAGAGCGAAACGAGAGGAAGGAGGTTGAAAGAGAGCAAAACGAGATGAAGGAGGGTGAAAGAGAGCAAAACGAGAGGAAGGAGGTTGAAAGAGAGCAAAACGAGATGAAGGAGGGTGAAAGAGAGCGAAAAGAGACGAAGGAGGGTGAAAGAAAGCGAAACGAGACGAAGGAGGGTGAAAGAGAGCGAAAGGAATCGAAGGAGGATGAAAGAAAGCGGAACGAGACGAAGGAGGGTGAAAGAGAACGAAACGAGAATAAGGAGGGTGAAAGAGAGCGAAACGAGACGAAGGAGGGCGAAAGAGAGCGAAACAAGATGAAAGAGGGTGGAAGAGAGCGATACGAGACGAAGGAGGGTGAAAGAGAGTGAAACGAGACGAAGGAAGGTGAAAGAGAGCGAAACGAGACCAAAGAGGGTGAAAGAGAGAGAAACGAGAAGAAGGAAGGTGAAAGAGAGCGAAAAGAGACAAAGGAGGGTAAAAGAGAGCTAAACGAGATGAAGGAGGGTGAAAGAGAGCGAAACGAGACGAAGAAGGGTGAAAGAGAGCAAAACAAGTCGAAGGAGTGTGAAACAGAGCGAAACGAGACGAAGGAGGGTGAAAGAGAGCTAAACGAGATGAAGGAGAGTCAAAGAGAGCGAAACGAGATGAAGTAGGGTCAAAGAGGGCGAAACGAGATGAAGGAGGGTGAAACAGGGCGAAGCGAGACGAAGGAGCATGAAAGAGAGCGAAACACAATGAAGGAGGGTAAAAGAGAGCGAAACGAGACGAAAGAGGGTAAAAGTAAGTGAAACGAGACGATGGAGGGTGAAAGAGAGCGAAAAGAGAGGAAGGATAGTGAAAGAGATCGAAACGAGACGAAGGAGGGTGAAAGATAGTGAAACGAGATGAAGGAAGGTGAAAGACAGTGAAACGAGACCAAAGAGGAGAAAGAGAGAGAAACGAGAAGAAGGAAGGTGAAAGAGAGCGAAACGAGACAAAGGAGGGTGAAAGAGAGCGAAACGAGACGAAGGAGGGTGAAAGAGAGCGTAACAAGATGAAGGAGGGTGGAAGAGAGCGAAACGAGACGAAGGAGGGTGAAAGAGAGCGAAACGAGATGAAGGAGGGTCAAAGAGAGCGAAACGAGACGAAGGAGGGTGAAAGAGAGCGAAACGAGACGAAGGAGGGTGAAAGAGAGTGGAACGAGACGAAGGAGGGTGAAAGAGACCGAAACGAGACGAAGGAGGGTGAAAGAGAGCGAAACGAGATGAAGGTGGGTGAGAGAGAGCGAAAGAGGTCGAAGGAGGGCGAAAGAGAGCGGAACGAGACGAAGGAGGGTGAAAGAGAACGAAACGAGAAGAAGGAGTGTGAAAGAGAGTGAAACGAGACGAAGGAGGGTGAAAGAGAGCTACCCGAGATGAAGGAGGGTGAAAGAGAGTGAAACGAGATGAAGGCAGGTGAAAGAGAGTGAAACGAGATGAAGGTGGGTGAAAGAGAGCGAAACGAGACGAAGGAGGGTGAACGAGAGTGGAACGAGACGAAGGAGGGTGAAAGAGACCGAAACGAGACGAAGGAGTGTGAAAGAGAGTGAAACGAGACGAAGGAGGGTGAAAGAGAGCGAAACGAGATGAAGGTGGGTGAAAGAGATCGAAACAAGACAAAGGAGGGTGAAAGAGACCGAAACGAGACGAAGTAGGCTGAAAGAAAGCGAAACGAGACGAAGGAGGGTGAGAGAGAGCGAAAGGAGTCGAAGGAGGGCGAAAGAGAGCGGAACGAGACGAAGGAGGGTGAAAGAGAACGAAACGAGAAGAAGGAGGGTGAAAGAGAGTGAAACGAGACGAAGGAGGGTGAAAGAGAGCGTAACAAGATGAAGGAGGGTGGAAGAGAGCGAAACGAGACGAAGGAGGGTGAAAGAGAGCGAAACGAGATGAAGGAGGGTCAAAGAGAGCGAAACGAGACGAAGGAGGGTGAAAGAGAGCGAAACGAGACGAAGGAGGGTGAAACAGAGCGAAACGAGGCGAAGGAGGGTGAAAGAGAGCTACCCGAGACGAAGGAGGGTGAAAGAGAGTGAAACGAGATGAAGGTGGGTGAAAGAGAGCGAAACGAGAGGAAGAAAGGTGAAAGAGAGCGAAACGAGACGAAGGAGAGTGAAAGAGAGCGAAACGAGAAGAAGGAGGGTGAAAGAGAGCGAAACGAGACGTAGGAGGGTGAACGAGAGTGGAACGAGACGAAGGAGGGTGAAAGAGACCGAAACGAGACGAAGGAGGGTGAATGAGAGTGAAACGAGACGAAGGAGGGTGAAAGAGAGCGAAACAAGATGAAGTTGGGTGAAAGAGATCGAAGCAAGACAAAGGAGGGTGAAAGAGACCGAAACGAGACGAAGGAGGGTGAAAGAGAGTGAAACGAGACGATTGAGGGTGAAAGAGAGCGAAACGAGATGAAGGAGGGTGAAAGAGAGCAAAACGAAATGAAGGAGGGTGGAAGAGAGCGAAACGAGACGAAGGAAGGTGAAAGAGAGTGAAACGAGACGAAGGAAGGTGAAAGAGAGCGAAACGAGACCAAAGAGGGTGAAAGAGGGAGAAACGAGACGAAGGAAGGTGAAAGAGAGTGAAACGAGACAAAGGAGGGTGAAAGGGAGCAAAACGAGAATAAGGAGGGTGAAAGAGAGCGAAACGAGATGAAGGAGGGTGAAAGAGAGCGAAATGAGACGAAGGAGGGTGAAAGACGGCGATACGAGACGAAGGAGGGTGAAAGAGAGTGAAACGAGATGAAGGTGGGTGAAAGAGAGCGAAACGAGAGGAAGAAAGGTGAAAGAGAGCGAAACGAGACGAAGGAGAGTGAAAGAGAGCGAAACGAGAAGAAGGAGGGTGAAAGAGAGCGAAACGAGACGAAGGTGGGGGAAAGTGATCGAGACAAGACAAAGGAGGGTGAAAGAGACCGAAACGAGACGAAGTAGGGTGAAAGAAAGCGAAACGAGACGAAGGAGGGTGAGAGAGAGCGAAAGGAGTCGAAGGAGGGTGAAAGAGAGCGGAACGAGACGAAGGAGGGTGAAAGAGAACGAAACTAGAAGAAGGAGGGTGAAAGAGAGCGAAACGAGACGAAGGAGGGTGAAAGAGAGCGTAACAAGATGAAGGAGGGTGGAAGAGAGCGAAACGAGACGAAGGAGGGTGAAAGAGAGCGAAACGAGATGAAGGAGGGTCAAAGAGAGCGAAACGAGACGAAGGAGGGTGAAACAGAGCTACCCGAGACGAAGGAGGGTGAAAGAGAGTGAAACGAGAGGAAGAAAGGTGAAAGAGAGCGAAACGAGACGAAGGAGAGTGAAAGAGAGCGAAACGAGAAGAAGGAGGGTGAAAGAGAGCGAAACGAGACGACGGAGGGTGAACGAGAGTGGAACGAGACAAAGGAGGGTGAAAGAGACCGAAACGAGACAAAGGAGGGTGAAAGAGACCGAAACCAGACGAAGGAGGGTGAATGAGAGTGAAATGAGACGAAGGAGGGTGAAAGAGAGCGAAACGAGATGAAGGTGGGTGAAAGAGATCGAAACAAGACAAAGGAGGGTGAAAGAGACCGAAACGAGACGAAGGAAAGTGAAAGAGAGCGAAACGAAATGAAGGAGGGTGGATGAGAGCGAAACAAGATGAAGGAAGGTGAAAGAGAGTGAAACGAGACGAAGGAAGGTGAAAGAGAGCGAAACGAGACCAAAGAGGGTGAAAGAGAGAGAAACGAGACGAAGGAAGGTGAAAGAGAGTGAAACGAGACAAAGGAGGGTGAAAGGGAGCAAAACGAGATAAAGGAGGGTGAAAGAGAGCGAAACGAGATGAAGGAGGGTGAAAGAGAGCGAAACGAGACGAAGGAGGGTGAAAGACGGCGAAACGAGACGAAGGCGGGTGGAACAGGGCGAAGCAAGACGAAGGAGCATGAAAGAGAGCGAAACAAGATGAAGGAGGGTAAAAGAGAGCGCAACGAGACGAAAGAGGGTAAAAGAGAGTGAAACGAGACGATGGAGGGTGAAAGAGAGCGAAAAGAGAGGAAGGAGGGTGAAAGAGAGCGAAACGAGATGAAGGAGGGTGAAAGAGAGCGAAACGAGAGGAAGGAGGGTGAAAGAGAGTGAAACGAGACGAAGGAGGGTGAATGAGAGTGAAATGAGACGAAGGAGGGTGAAAGAGAGCGAAACGAGATGAAGGTGGGTGAAAGAGATCGAAACAAGACAAAGGAGGGTGAAAGAGACCGAAACGAGACGAAGGAAAGTGAAAGAGAGCGAAACGAAATGAAGGAGGGTGGATGAGAGCGAAACGAGACGAAGGAAGGTGAAAGAGAGTGAAACGAGATGATGGAAGGTGAAAGAGAGCGAAACGAGACCAAAGAGGGTGAAAGAGAGAGAAACGAGACGAAGGAAGGTGAAAGAGAGTGAAACGAGACAAAGGAGGGTGAAAGGGAGCAAAACGAGACGAAGGAGGGCGAAAGACAGCGAAACAAGATGAAGGAGGGTGGAAGAGAGCGATCCGAGACGAAGGCGGGTGAAAGAGATTGAAACGAGACGAAGGAAGGTGAAAGAGACCAAAAAGAGACCAAACAGGGTGAAAGAGAGAGAAACGAGAAGAAGGAAGGTGAAAGAGAGCGAAACGAGACAAAGGAGGGTAAAAGAGAGCGAAACGAGATGAAGGAGGGTGAAAGAGAGCAAAACGAGACGAAGAAGGGTGAAAGAGAGCGAAACGAGACGCAGGAGGGTGAAAGAGAGCGAAAGGAGACGAAGGAGGGTGAAAGTGAGCGAAACGAGACGAAGGAGGGCGAAAGAGAGCGAAAGGAGTCGAAGGCGGGTGGAACAGGGCGAAGCAGGACGAAGGAGCATGAAAGAGAGCGAAACAAGATGAAGGAGGGTAAAAGAGAGCGAAACGAGACGAAAGAGGGTAAAAGAGAGTGAAACGAGACGATGGAGGGTGAAAGAGAGCGAAAAGAGAGGAAGGAGGGTGAAAGAGAGCGAAAAGAGATGAAGGAGGGTGAAAGAGAGCGAAACGAGAGGAAGGAGGGTGAAAGAGAGTGAAACGAGACGAAGGAGGGTGAAAGAGAGCGAAACGAGACGGAGAAGGGTGAAAGAGAGCGAAACGAGACGAAGGAGGATGAAAGAGAGCGAAAGGAGACGAAGGAGGGTTAAAGAGAGCGGAACGAGACGAAGGAGGTCGAAAGAGAGCGAAAGGAGACGAAGGAGGGTGAAAGAGAGCGAAACGAGAGGAAGGAGGTTGAAAGAAAGCGAAACGAGGTGAAGGAGGGTGAAAGAGAGCGAAAGGAATCGAAGGAGGGTGAAAGAAAGCTGAACGAGACGAAGACGTGTGAAAGAGAGCGAAACGAGATGAAGGAGGGTGAAAGAGAGCGAAACGAGAAGAAGGAGGGTGAAAGAGAGTGAAACGAGACGAAGGAGGGTGAAAGAGAGCGAAACGAGATGAAGGAGTGTCAATGAGAGCGAAACCAGACGAAGGAGGGTGAAAGAGAGCGAAACGAGACGAAGGAGGGTGAAAGAGAGCGAAAGGAGTCGAAGGAGGGTGAAAGAGAACGGAACGAGATGAAGGAGGATGATAGAGACCGAAACGAGGCGAAGGAGGGTGAAAGAGAGCGAAACGAGATGAAGGTGGGTGAAAGAGATCGAAACAAGACAAAGGAGGGTGAAAGAGACCGAAACGAGACGAAGGAGGGTGAAAGAGAGTGAAAAGAGACGAAGGAGGGTGAAAGAGAGTGAAAAGAGACGAAGAAGGGTGAAAGAGAGCGAAACGAGATGAAGGAGGGAGAAAGAGAGCGAAAAGAGACAAAGGAGGGTGAAAGAGGGCGAAACGAGACGAAGGCAGGTGGAACAGAGTGAAACAAGTCGAAGGAGGGTGAAAGAGAGCGAAACGAGACGAAGGAGGGTGAAAGAGAGCAAAACGAGACGAAGGAGAGTGATACAGCGCGAAACGAGACTATGGAGGATGAAAGAGAGCGAAACGAGATGAAGGAGGGTGAAAGAGAGTGAAAAGAGACAAAGGAGGGTAAAAGAGGGTGAAACGAGATGAAGGCGAGTGGAACAGAGCGAAACAAGACGAAGGAGGGTGAAAGAGAGTGAAACGAGACAAAGGAGGGTGAAAGAGAGCGAAACGAGAAGAAGGAGGGTGAAAGAGAGCGAAACGAGACGAAGGAGGGTGAAAGAGAGCGAAACGAGATGAAGGAGGGTGAAAGAGAGCGAAACGAGACGAAGGAGGGTGAAAGAGAGCGAAACGAGACGAAGGAGGGTGAAAGAGAGCGAAACGAGATGAAGGAGGGTGAAAGAGAGCGAAACGAGACGAAGAAAGTGAAAGAGAGCGGAACGAGACGAAGGAGGGTGAAAGAGACCGAAACGAGACGAAGACGTGTGAAAGAGAGCGAAAGGAGTCGAAGGAGGGTGAAAGAAAGCGGAACGAGATGAAGGAGGATGAAAGAGACCGAAACGAGGCGAAGGAGTGTGAAAGAGAGCGAAACGAGATGAAGGTGGGTGAAAGAGATCGAAACAAGACAAAGGAGGGTGAAAGAGACCGAGACGAAGGAGGGTGAAAGAGAGTGAAAAGAGACGAAGGAGGGTGAAAGAGAGCGAAACGAGAAGAAGAAGGGTGAAAGAGAGCGAAATGAGATGAAGGAGGGTGAAAGAGAGCGAAAAGAGACAAAGGAGGGTGAAAGAGGGCGAAACGAGACGAAGGCAGGTGGAACAGAGTGAAACAAGACGAAGGAGGGCGAAAGAGAGCGAAACGAGACGAAGGAGGGTGAAAGAGAGCAAAACGAGACGAAGGAGAGTGAAACAGAGCGAAACGAGACTAAGGAGGATGAAAGAGAGCGAAACGAGACGAAGGAGGATGAAAGAGAGCTAAATGAGACGAAGGAGGGTGAAAGAGAGCGAAACGAGAAGAAGGAGGGTGAAAGAGAGCGAAATGAGACGAAGCAGGGTGAAAGAGAGCGAAAAGAGACAAAGGAGGGTGAAAGAGGGCGAAACGAGACGAAGGCAGGTGGAACAGAGTGAAACAAGACGAAGGAGGGTGAAAGAGAGCGAAGCAAGACGAAGGAGGGTGAAAGAGAGCGAAACGAGACGAAGGAGGGTGAAAGAGAGTGAAACGAGACGAAGGAGGGGAAAGAGAGCGAAACGAGACGAAGGAGGGTGAAAGAGAGCGAAACGAGATGAAGGAGGGTGAAAGAGAGCGGAACGAGACGAAGGCGGGTGAAAGAGATCGAAACGAGACGAAGGCGGGTGAAGAGAGCGAAACGAGATGAAGGAGGGTAAAAGAGAGCGAAACGAGATGAAGGAGTGTCAAAGAGAGCGAAACGAGACGAAGGAGGGTGAAAGAGAGCGAAACGAGATGAAGGAGAGTGAAAGAGAGCGAATAGAGACAAAGGAGGGTGAAAGTGGGCGAAACGAGACGAAGGCGGGTGGAACAGAGCGAAACAAGACGAAGGAGGGTGAAAGAGAGCGAAACGAGACGAAGGAGGGTGAAAGAGAGCAAAACCAGACGAAGGAGTGTGAAACAGAGCGAAACGAGACGAAGGAGGATGAAAGAGAGCGAAACGAGATGAAGGAGTGTGAAAGAGAGTGAAAAGAGACAAAGGAGGGTGAAAGGGGGCGAAAGGAGTCGAAGGAGGGTGAAAAAGAGCGCAACGAGACAAAGGAGGATGAAAGAGACGGAAACGAGGCGAAGGAGGGGGAAAGAGAGCGAAACGAGATGAAGGTGGGTGAAAGAGAGCGAAACGAGATGAAGAAAGTGAAAGAGAGCGGAACGAGACGAAGGAGGGTGAAAGAGACCGAAACGAGACGAAGACGTGTGAAAGAGAGCGAAACGAGATGAAGGAGGGTGAAAGAGAGCGAAACGAGAAGAAGGAGGGTGAAAGAGAGTGAAACGAGATGAAGGAGGGTGAAAGAGAGCGAAACGAGAAGAAGGAGTGTCAAAGAGAGCGAAACGAGATGAAGGAGGGTGAAAGAGAGCGAAACGAGATGAAGGAGGGTGAAAGAGAGCGGAACGAGACGAAGGAGGATGAAAGAGACCGAAACGAGGCGAAGGAGGGTGAAAGAGAGCGAAAAGAGATGAAGGTGGGTGAAAGAGAGCAAAACGAGACGAAGGAGAGTGAAACAGAGCGAAACGAGACTAAGGAGGATGAAAGAGAACGAAATGAGATGAAGGAGGGTGAAAGAGACTGAAAAGAGACAAAGAAGGGTGAAAGAGGGCGAAACGAGACGAAGGCGAGTGGAACAGAGCGAAACAAGACGAAGGAGGGTGAAAGAGACCGAAACGAGACGAAGGCGGGTGAAAGAGAGCGAAACGAGATGATGGAGGGTAAAAGAGAGCGAAACGAGATGAAGGAGAGTCAAAGAGAGCGAAACGAGACGAAGGAGGGTGAAAGAGAGCGAAACGAGATGAAGGAGAGTGAAAGAGAGCGAATAGAGACAAAGGAGTGTGAAAGAGGGCGAAACGAGACGAAGACGGGTGGAACAGAGCGAAACAAGACGAAGGAGGGTGAAAGAGAGCGAAACGAGACGAAGGAGGGTGAAAGAGAGCGAAACGAGACGAAGAAAATGAAAGAGAGCGAAACGAGACGAAGGAGGGTGAAAGAGAGCGAAACGAGACGAAGGAGGGTGAAAGAGAGCAAATCGAGACGAAGGAGTGTGAAACAGAGCGAAACGAGACGAACGAGGATGAAAGAGAGCGAAACGATATGAAGGAGGGTGAAAGAGAGTGAAAAGAGACAAAGGAGGGTGAAAGAGGGCGAAACGAGACGAAGGCGGGTGGAACAGAGCGAAACAAGACGAAGGAGGGTGAAAGAGAGCGAAACGAGACGAAGGAGGGTGAAAGAGAGCGAAACGAGATGAAGGAGGGTGAAAGAGAGCGAAACGAGACGAAGGAGAGTGAAAGAGAGCAAAACGAGACGAAGTAGGGTGAAAGAGAGCGAAACGAGATGAAGGAGGGTGAAAGAGACCGAAACGAGACGAAGACGTGTGAAAGAGAGCGAAACGAGATGAAGGAGGGTGAAAGAGAGCGAAACGAGAAGAAGGAGGGTGAAAGAGAGTGAAACGAGACGAAGGAGGGTGAAAGAGAGCAAAACGAGATGAAGGAGTGTCAATGAGAGCGAAACCAGACGAAGGAGGGTGAAAGAGAGCGAAACGAGACGAAGGAGGGTGAAAGAGAGCGAAAGGAGTCGAAGGAGGGTGAAAGAGAACGGAACGAGACGAAGGAGGATGAAAGAGACCGAAACGAGGCGAAGGAGGGTGAAAGAGAGCGAAACGAGATGAAGGTGGGTGAAAGAGATCGAAACAAGACAAAGGAGGGTGAAAGAGACCGAAACGAGACGAAGGAGGGCGAAAGAGAGTGAAAAGAGACGAAGGAGGGTGAAAGAGAGTGAAAAGAGACGAAGAAGGGTGAAAGAGAGCGAAACGAGATGAAGGAGGGAGAAAGAGAGCGAAACGAGACGAAGGCAGGTGGAACAGAGTGAAACAAGACGAAGGAGGGTGAAAGAGAGCGAAACGAGACGAAGGAGGGTGAAAGAGAGCAAAACGAGACGAAGGAGAGTGATACAGCGCGAAACGAGACTAAGGAGGATGAAAGAGAGCGAAACGAGATGAAGGAGGGTGAAAGAGAGTGAAAAGAGACAAAGGAGGGTGAAAGAGGGCGAAACGAGACGAAGGCGAGTGGAACAGAGCGAAACAAGACGAAGGAGGGTGAAAGAGAGTGAAACGAGACAAAGGAGGGTGAAAGAGAGCGAAACGAGAAGAAGGAGGGTGAAAGAGAGCGAAACGAGACGAAGGAGGGTGAAAGAGAGCGAAACGAGATGAAGGAGGGTGAAAGAGAGCGAAACGAGACGAAGGAGGGTGAAAGAGAGCGAAACGAGGCGAAGGAGGGTGAAAGAGAGCGAAACGAGATGAAGGGGGGTGAAAGAGAGCGAAACGAGACGAAGAAAGTGAAAGAGAGCGGAACGAGACGAAGGAGGGTGAAAGAGACCGAAACGAGACGAAGACGTGTGAAAGAGAGCGAAAGGAGTCGAAGGAGGGTGAAAGAAAGCGGAACGAGACGAATGAGGATGAAAGAGACCGAAACGAGGCGAAGGAGTGTGAAAGAGAGCGAAACGAGATGAAGGTGGGTGAAAGAGATCGAAACAAGACAAAGGAGGGTGAAAGAGACAGAAACGAGACGAAGGAGGGTGAAAGAGAGTGAAAAGAGACGAAGGAGGGTGAAAGAGAGCGAAACGAGAAGAAGAAGGGTGAAAGAGAGCGAAACGAGATGAAGGAGGGTGAAAGAGAGCGAAAAGAGACAAAGGAGGGTGATAGAGGGCGAAACGAGACGAAGGCAGGTGGAACAGAGTGAAACAAGACAAAGGAGGGTGAAAGAGAGCAAAACGAGACGAAGGAGAGTGAAACAGAGCGAAACGAGACTAAGGAGGATGAAAGAGAGCGAAAAGAGATGAAGGAGGGTGAAAGAGAGCGAAACGAGACGAAGAAAGTGAAAGTGAGCGAAACGAGACGAAGGAGGGTGAAAGAGAGCGAAAGGAGACGAAGGAGGGTGAAAGAGAGCGAAACGAGATGAAGGAGGGTGAAAGAGAGCGAAAGGAGTCGAAGGAGGGTGAAAGAGAGCGGAACGAGACGAAGGCGGGTGAAAGAGATCGAAACGAGACGAAGGCGGGTGAAGAGAGCGAAACGAGATGAAGGAGGGTAAAAGAGAGCGAAACGAGATGAAGGAGTGTCAAAGAGAGCGAAACGAGACGAAGGAGGGTGAAAGAGAGCGAAACGAGATGAAGGAGAGTGAAAGAGAGCGAATAGAGACAAAGGAGGGTGAAAGGGGGCGAAAGGAGTCGAAGGAGGGTGAAAGAGAGCGCAACGAGACGAAGGAGGATGAAAGAGACCGAAACGAGGCGAAGGAGGGTGAAAGAGAGCGAAACGAGATGAAGGTGGGTGAAAGAGATCGAAACAAGACAAAGGAGGGTGAAAGAGACCGAAACGAGACGAAGGAGGGTGAAAGAGAGTGAAAAGAGACGAAGTAGGGTGAAAGAGAGCGAAACGAGAAGATGAAGGGTGAAAGAGAGCGAAACGAGACTAAGGAGGATGAAAGAGAGCGAAACACGATGAAGGAGGGTGAAAGAGAGTGAAAAGAGACAAAGGAAAGTGAAAGAGGGCGAAACGAGACGAAGGAGAGTGAAACAGAGCGAAACGAGACTAAGGAGGATGAAAGAGAGCGAAACAAGATGAAGGAGGGTTAAAGAGAGTGAAAAGAGACAAAGGAGGGTGAAAGAGGGCGAAACGAGACGAAGGCGAGTGGAACAAAGCGAAACAAGACGAAGGAGGGTGAAAGAGAGCGAAACGAGACGAAGGAGGGTGAAAGAGAGCAAAACGAGACGAAGGAGTGTGAAACAGTGCGAAACGAGACGAAGGAGGATGAAAGAGAGCTAAACGAGACGAAGGAGGGTGAAAGAGAGCGAAACGAGAAGAAGGAGGGTGAAAGAGAGCGAAACGAGACGAAGGAGGGTGAAAGAGAGCGAAACGAGATGAAGGAGGGTCAAAGAGAGCGAAACGAGACGAAGGAGGGTGAAAGAGAGCGAAGCGAGACGAAGGAGGGTGAAAGAGAGCGAAACGAGACGAACGAGGGTGAAAGAGAGCGAAATGAGACGAAGGAGGGGAAAGAGAGCGAAACGAGACGAAGGAGGGTGAAAGAGAACGAAACGAGACGAAGAAAGTGAAAGTGAACCAATACGAGACGAAGGAGGATGAAAGAGAGAGAAAGGAGACGAAGGAGGGTGAAAGAGAGCGAAACGAGACGAAGGAGGGTGAAAGAGAGCGAAAGGAGTCGAAGGAGGGTGAAACAGAGCGGAACGAGACGAAGGAGGGTGAAAGAGAGCGAAACGAGACGAAGGCGGGTGAAAGAGAGCGAAACGAGATTAAGGAGGGTAAAAGAGAGCGAAACGAGCTGAAGGAGTGTCAAAGAGAGCGAAACGAGACGAAGGAGGGTGAAAGAGAGCGAAACGAGATGAAGGAGAGTGAAAGAGAGCGAATAGAGACAAAGGAGGGTGAAAGAGGGCGAAACGAGACGAAGGAGGATGAAAGAGAGCGAAACGAGATGAAGGAGGGTGAAAGAGAGCAAAACGAGACGAAGGAGTGTGAAACAGAGCGAAACGAGACGAAGGAGGATGAAAGAGAGCGAAACGAGATGAAGGAGGGTGAAAGAGAGTGAAAAGAGACAAAGGAGGGTGAAAGGGCGAAACGAGACGAAGGCGGGTGGAACAGAGCGAAACAAGACGAAGGAGGGTGAAAGAGAGCGAAACGAGACGAAGGAGGGTGAAAGAGAGCGAAACGAGAAGAAGGAGGGTGAAAGAGAGCGAAACGAGACGAAGGAGGGTGAAAGAGAGCGAAACGAGATGAAGGAGGGTGAAAGAGAGCGAAACGAGACGAAGGAGGGCGAAAGAGAGCGAAACGAGACGAAGGAGGGTGAAAGAGAGCGAAACGAGATGAAGGAGGGTGAAAGAGAGCGAAACGAGACGAAGAAAGTGAAACAGAGCGGAACGAGGCGAAGGAGGGTGAAAGAGACCGAAACGAGACGAAGACGTGTGAAAGAGAGCGAAACGAGATGAAGGAGGGTGAAAGAGAGCGAAACGAGAAGAAGGAGGGTGAAAGAGAGTGAAACGAGACGAAGGAGGGTGAAAGAGAGCGAAACGAGAAGAAGGAGTGTCAAAGAGAGCGAAACGAGATGAAGGAGGGTGAAAGAGAGCGAAACGAGACGAAGGAGGGTGAACGAGAGCGAAAGGAGTCGAAGGAGGGTGAAAGAGAGCGGAACGAGACGAAGGAGGATGAAAGAGACCGAAACGAGGCGAAGGAGTGTGAAAGAGAGCGAAACGAGATGAAGGTGGGTGAAAGAGATCGAAACAAGACAAAGGAGGGTGAAAGAGACCGAAACGAGACGAAGGAGGGTGAAAGAGAGTGAAAAGAGACGAAGGAGTGTGAAAGAGAGCAAAACGAGAAGAAGAAGGGTGAAAGGGAGCGACACGAGATGAAGGAGGGTGAAAGAGAGTGAAAAGAGACAAAGGGGGGTGAAAGAGGGCGAAACGAGACGAAGGCAGGTGGAACTGAGTGAAACAAGACGAAGGAGGGTGAAAGAGAGCGAAACGAGACGAAGGAGGGTGAAAGAGAGCAAAACGAGACGAAGGAGAGTGAAACAGAGCGAAACGAGACTAAGGAGGATGAAAGAGAGCGAAATGAGATGAAGGAGGGTGAAAGAGACTGAAAAGAGACAAAGAAGGGTGAAAGAGGGCGAAACGAGACGAAGGCGAGTGGAACAGAGTGAAACAAGACGAAGGAGGGTGAAAGAGAGCGAAACGAGACGAAGGAGGGTGAAAGAGAGCGAAACGAGAAGAAGGAGGGTGAAAGAGACCGAAACGAGACGAAGGCGGGTGAAAGAGAGCGAAAAGAGATGATGGAGGGTAAAAGAGTGCGAAACGAGATGAAGGAGATTCAAAGAGAGCGAAACGAGACGAAGGAGGGTGAAAGAGAGCGAAACGAGATGAAGGAGAGTGAAATAGAGCGAATAGAGACAAAGGAGGGTGAAAGAGGGCGAAACGAGACGAAGGCGGGTGGAACAATGCGAAACAAGACGAAGGAGGGTGAAAGAGAGCGAAACGAGACGAAGGAGGGTGAAAGAGAGCGAAACGAGACGAAGAAAGTGAAAGAGAGCGAAACGAGACGAAGGAGGGTGAAAGAGAGCAAAACGAGACGAAGGAGTGTGAAACAGAGCGAAACGAGATGACCGAGGATGAAAGCGAGCGAAACGAGATGAAGGAGGGTGAAAGAGAGTGAAAAGAGACAAAGGAGGGTGAAAGAGGGCGAAACGAGACGAAGGCGGGTGGAACAGAACGAAACAAGACGAAGGAGGGTGAAAGAGAGCGAAACGAGACGAAGGAGGGTGAAAGAGAGCGAAACGAGATGAAGGAGGGTGAAAGAGAGCGAAACGAGACGAAGGAGGGTGAAAGAGAGCGAAACGAGACGAAGGAGGGTGAAAGAGAGCGAAACGAGATGAAGGAGGGTGAAAGAGACCGAAACGAGACGAAGACGTGTGAAAGAGAGCGAAACGAGATGAAGGAGGGTGAAAGAGAGCGAAACGAGAAGAAGGAGGGTGAAAGAGAGTGAAACCAGACGAAGGAGTGTGAAACAGAGCGAAACGAGACGAAGGAGGATGAAAGAGAGCGAAACGAGATGAAGGAGTGTGAAAGTGAGTGAAAAGAGACAAAGGAGGGTGAAAGAGGGCGAAAGGAGTCGAAGGAGGGTGAAAGAGAGCGGAACGAGACGAAGGAGGATGAAAGAGACCGAAACGAGGCGAAGGAGGGTGAAAGAGAGCGAAACGAGATGAAGGTGGGTGAAAGAGATCGAATCAAGACAAAGGAGGGTGAAAGAGACCGAAACGAGACGAAGGAGGGTGAAAGAGAGTGAAAAGAGACGAAGGAGGGTGAAAGAGAGCGAAACGAGAAGAAGAAGGGTGAAAGAGAGCGAAACGAGATGAAGGAGGGTGAAAGAGAGCGAAAAGAGACAAAGGAAGGTGAAAGAGGGCGAAACGAGACGAAGGTGGGTGGAACAGAGCGAAACAAGACGAAGGAGGGTGAAAGAGAGCGAAACGAGACGAAGAAAGTGAAAGAGAGCGAAACGAGACGAAGGAGGGTGAAAGAGAGCAAAACGAGACGAAGGAGTGTGAAACAGAGCGAAACGAGACGACCGAGGATGAAAGAGAGCGAAACGAGATGAAGGAGGGTGAAAGAGAGCGAAACGAGAAGAAGGAGGGTGAAAGAGAGCGAAACGAGACGAAGGAGGGTGAAAGAGAGCGAAACGAGATGAAGGAGGGTGAAAGAGAGCGAAACGAGACGAAGGAGGGCGAAAGAGAGCGAAACGAGACGAAGGAGGGTGAAAGAGAGCGAAACGAGATGAAGGAGGGTGAAAGAGAGCAAAACGAGACGAAGAAAGTGAAAGAGAGCGGAACGAGGCGAAGGAGGGTGAAAGAGACCGAAACGAGACGAAGACGTGTGAAAGAGAGCGAAACGAGATGAAGGAGGGTGAAAGAGAGCGAAACGAGAAGAAGGAGGGTGAAAGAGAGTGAAACGAGACGAAGGAGGGTGAAAGAGAGCGAAACGAGACGAAGGAGGGTGAACGAGAGCGAAAGGAGTCGAAGGAGGGTGAAAGAGAGCGGAACGAGACGAAGGAGGGTGAAAGAGACCGAAACGAGGCGAAGGAGTGTGAAAGAGAGCGAAACGAGATGAAGGTGGGTGAAAGAGATCGAAACAAGACAAAGGAGGGTGAAAGAGACCGAAACGAGACGAAGGAGTGTGAAAGAGAGTGAAAAGAGACGAAGGAGTGTGAAAGAGAGCAAAACGAGAAGAAGAAGGGTGAAAGGGAGCGACACGAGATGAAGGAGGGTGAAAGAGAGTGAAAAGAGACAAAGGAGGGTGAAAGAGGGCGAAACGAGACGAAGGCGGGTGGAACAGAACGAAACGAGACGAAGGAGGGTGAAAGAGAGCGAAACGAGAAGAAGGAGGGTGAAAGAGAGCGAAACGAGACGAAGGAGGGTGAAAGAGAGCGAAACGAGATGAAGGAGGGTGAAAGAGAGCGAAACGAGACGAAGGAGGGCGAAAGAGAGCGAAACGAGACGAAGGAGGGTGAAAGAGAGCGAAACGAGATGAAGGAGGGTGAAAGAGAGCAAAACGAGACGAAGAAAGTGAAAGAGAGCGGAACGAGGCGAAGGAGGGTGAAAGAGACCGAAACGAGACGAAGACGTGTGAAAGAGAGCGAAACGAGATGAAGGAGGGTGAAAGAGAGCGAAACGAGAAGAAGGAGGGTGAAAGAGAGTGAAACGAGACGAAGGAGGGTGAAAGAGAGCGAAACGAGACGAAGGAGGGTGAACGAGAGCGAAAGGAGTCGAAGGAGGGTGAAAGAGAGCGGAACGAGACGAAGGAGGGTGAAAGAGACCGAAACGAGGCGAAGGAGTGTGAAAGAGAGCGAAACGAGATGAAGGTGGGTGAAAGAGATCGAAACAAGACAAAGGAGGGTGAAAGAGACCGAAACGAGACGAAGGAGTGTGAAAGAGAGTGAAAAGAGACGAAGGAGTGTGAAAGAGAGCAAAACGAGAAGAAGAAGGGTGAAAGGGAGCGACACGAGATGAAGGAGGGTGAAAGAGAGTGAAAAGAGACAAAGGAGGGTGAAAGAGGGCGAAACGAGACGAAGGCAGGTGGAACTGAATGAAACAAGACGAAGGAGGGTGAAAGAGAGCGAAACGAGACGAAGGAGGGTGAAAGAGAGCAAAACGAGACGAAGGAGAGTGAAACAGAGCGAAACGAGACTAAGGAGGATGAAAGAGAGCGAAATGAGATGAAGGAGGGTGAAAGAGACTGAAAAGAGACAAAGAAGGGTGAAAGAGGGCGAAACGAGACGAAGGCGAGTGGAACAAAGTGAAACAAGACGAAGGAGGGTGAAAGAGAGCGAAACGAGACGAAGGAGGGTGAAAGAGAGCGAAAAGAGATGATGGAGGGTAAAAGAGTGCGAAACGAGATGAAGGAGATTCAAAGAGAGCGAAACGAGACGAAGGAGGGTGAAAGAGAGCGAAACGAGAAGAAGGAGGGTGAAAGAGACCGAAACGAGACGAAGGCGGGTGAAAGAGAGCGAAAAGAGATGATGGAGGGTAAAAGAGTGCGAAACGAGATGAAGGAGATTCAAAGAGAGCGAAACGAGACGAAGGAGGGTGAAAGAGAGCGAAACGAGATGAAGGAGAGTGAAATAGAGCGAATAGAGACAAAGGAGGGTGAAAGAGGGCGAAACGAGACGAAGGCGGGTGGAACAGTGCGAAACAAGACGAAGGAGGGTGAAAGAGAGAAAAACGAGACGAAGGAGGGTGAAAGAGAGCGAAACGAGACGAAGAAAGTGAAAGAGATCGAAACGAGACGAAGGAGGGTGAAAGAGAGCAAAACGAGACGAAGGTGTGTGAAACAGAGCGAAACGAGACGACCGAGGATGAAAGAGAGCGAAACGAGATGAAGGAGGGTGAAAGAGAGTGAAAAGAGACAAAGGAGGGTGAAAGAGGGCGAAACGAGACGAAGGCGGGTGGAACAGTACGAAACAAGACGAAGGAGGGTGAAAGAGAGCGAAACGAGACGAAGGAGGGTGAAAGAGAGCGAAACGAGATGAAGGAGGGTGAAAGAGAGCGAAACGAGACGAAGGAGGGTGAAAGAGAGCGAAACGAGACGAAGGAGGGTGAAAGAGAGCGAAACGAGATGAAGGAGGGTGAAAGAGACCGAAACGAGACGAAGACGTGTGAAAGAGAGCGAAACGAGATGAAGGAGGGTGAAAGAGAGCGAAACGAGAAGAAGGAGGGTGAAAGAGAGTGAAACCAGACGAAGGAGTGTGAAACAGAGCGAAACGAGACGAAGGAGGATGAAAGAGAGCGAAACGAGATGAAGGAGTGTGAAAGTGAGTGAAAAGAGACAAAGGAGGGTGAAAGAGGGCGAAAGGTGTCGAAGGAGGGTGAAAGAGAGCGGAACGAGACGAAGGAGGATGAAAGAGACCGAAACGAGGCGAAGGAGGGTGAAAGAGAGCGAAACGAGATGAAGGTGGGTGAAAGAGATCGAATCAAGACAAAGGAGGGTGAAAGAGACCGAAACGAGAGGAAGGAGGGTGAAAGAGAGTGAAAAGAGACGAAGGAGGGTGAAAGAGAGCGAAACGAGAAGAAGAAGGGTGAAAGAGAGCGAAACGAGATGAAGGAGGGTGAAAGAGAGCGAAAAGAGACAAAGGAAGGTGAAAGAGGGCGAAACGAAACGAAGGCGAGTGGAACAGAGCGAAACAAGACGAAGGAGGGTGAAAGAGAGCGAAACGAGACGAAGGCGGGTGAAAGAGAGTGAAAAGAGATAATGGAGGGTAAAAGAGTGCGAAACGAGTTGAAGGAGATTCAAAGAGAGCGAAACGAGACGAAGGAGGGTGAAAGAGAGCGAAACGAGATGAAGGAGAGTGAAATAGAGCGAATAGAGACAAAGGAGGGTGAAAGAGGGCGAAACGAGACGAAGGCGGGTGGAACAGAGCGAAACAAGACGAAGGAGGGTGAAAGAGAGCGAAACGAGACGAAGAAAGTGAAAGAGAGCGAAACGAGACGAAGGAGGGTGAAAGAGAGCAAAACGAGACGAAGGAGTGTGAAAGAGAGCAAAACGAGACGACCGAGGATGAAAGAGAGCGAAACGAGATGAAGGAGGGTGAAAGAGAGTGAAAAGAGACAAAGGAGGGTGAAAGAGGGCGAAACGAGACGAAGGCGGGTGGAACAAAACGAAACAAGACGAAGGAGGGTGAAAGAGAGCGAAACGAGACGAAGGAGGGTGAAAGAGAGCGAAACGAGATGAAGGAGGGTGAAAGAGAGCGAAACGAGACGAAGGAGGGTGAAAGAGAGCGAAACGAGACGAAGGAGGGTGAAAGAGAGCGATACGAGATGAAGGAGGGTGAAAGAGACCGAAACGAGACGAAGACGTGTGAAAGAGAGCGAAACGAGATGAAGGAGGGTGAAAGAGAGCGAAACGAGAAGAAGGAGGGCGAAAGAGAGTGAAACCAGACGAAGGAGTGTGAAACAGAGCGAAACGAGATGAAGGAGGATGAAAGAGAGCGAAACGAGATGAAGGAGTGTGAAAGTGAGTGAAAAGAGACAAAGGAGGGTGAAAGAGGGCGAAAGGAGTCGAAGGAGGGTGAAAGAGAGCGGAACGAGACGAAGGAGGATGAAAGAGAGCGAAACGAGGCGAAGGAGGGTGAAAGAGAGCGAAACGAGATGAAGGTGGGTGAAAGAGATCGAAACAAGAAAAAGGAGGGTGAAAGAGACCGAAACGAGACGAAGGAGGGTGAAAGAGAGTGAAAAGAGACGAAGGAGGGTGAAAGAGAGCGAAACGAGAAGAAGAAGGGTGAAAGAGAGCGAAACGAGATGAAGGAGGGTGAAAGAGAGCGAAAAGAGACAAAGGAAGGTGAAAGAGGGCGAAACGAAACGAAGGCGAGTGGAACAGAGCGAAACAAGACGAAGGAGGGTGAAAGAGAGCGAAACGAGACGAAGGAGGGTGAAAGAGAGCAAAACGAGACGAAGGAGTGTGAAACAGAGCGAAACGAGACGAAGGAGGATGAAAGAGAGCTAAACGAGACGAAGGAGGGTGAAAGAGAGCGAAACGAGAAGAAGGAGGGTGAAAGAGAGCGAAATGAGACGAAAGAGGGTGAAAGAGAGCGAAACGAGATGAAGGAGGGTCAAAGAGAGCGAAACGAGACGAAGGAGGGTGAAAGAGAGCGAAGCGAGACGAAGGAGGGTGAAAGAGAGCGAAAAGAGACGAACGAGGGTGAAAGAGAGCGAAACGAGACGAAGGAGGGGAAAGAGAGCGAAACGAGACGAAGGAGGGTGAAAGACAGCGAAACGAGACGAAGAATGTGAAAGTGAGCGAAACGAGACGAAGGAGGATGAAAGTGAGCGAAAGGAGACGAAGGAGGGTGAAAGAGAGCGAAACGAGACGAAGGAGGGTGAAAGAGAGCGAAAGGAGTCGAAGGAGGGTGAAAGAGAGCGGAACGAGACGAAGGAGGGTGAAAGAGAGCGAAACGAGACGAAGGAGTGTCAAAGAGAGCGAAACGAGACGAAGGAGGGTGAAAGAGAGCGAAACGAGATGAAGGAGAGTGAAAGAGAGCGAATAGAGACAAAGGAGGGTGAAAGAGGGCGAAACGAGACGAAGGCGGGTGGAACAGAGCGAAACAAGACGAAGGAGGGTGAAAGAGAGCGAAACGAGACGAAGGAGGGTGAAAGAGAGCAAAACGAGACGAAGGAGTGTGAAACAGAGCGAAACGAGACGAAGGAGGATGAAAGAGAGCGAAACGAGATGAAGGAGGGTGAAAGAGAGTGAAAGGAGACAAAGGAGGGTGAAAGGGCGAAACGAGACGAAGGCGGGTGGAACAGAGGGAAACAAGACGAAGGAGGGTGAAAGAGAGCGAAACGAGACGAAGGAGGGTGAAAGAGAGCGAAACGAGAAGAAGGAGGGTGAAAGAGAGCGAAACGAGACGAAGGAGGGTGAAAGAGAGCGAAACGAGATGAAGGAGGGTGAAAGAGAGCGAAACGAGACGAAGGAGGGTGAAAGAGAGCGAAACGAGACGAAGGAGGGTGAAAGAGAGCGAAACGAGATGGAGGAGGGTGAAAGAGAGCGAAACGAGACGAAGAAAGTGAAAGAGAGCGGAACGAGACGAAGGAGGGTGAAAGAGACTGAAACGAGACGAAGACGTGTGAAAGAGAGCGAAACGAGATGAAGGAGGGTGAAAGAGAGCGAAACGAGAAGAAGGAGGGTGAAAGAGAGTGAAACGAGACGAAGGAGGGTGAAAGAGAGCGAAACGAGAAGAAGGAGTGTCAAAGAGAGCGAAACGAGATGAAGGAGGGTGAAAGAGAGCGAAACGAGACGAAGGAGGGTGAAAGAGAGCGAAAGGAGTCGAAGGAGGGTGAAAGAGAGCGGAACGAGACGAAGGAGGATGAAAGAGACCGAAACGAGGCGAAGGAGGGTGAAAGAGAGCGAAACGAGATGAAGGTGGGTGAAAGAGATCGAAACAAGACAAAGGAGGGTGAAAGAGACCGAAACGAGACGAAGGAGGGTGAAAGAGAGTGAAAAGAGACGAAGGAGTGTGAAAGAGAGCGAAACGAGAAGAAGAAGGGTGAAAGAGTGCGACACGAGATGAAGGAGGGTGAAAGAGAGTGAAAAGAGACAAAGGAGGGTGAAAGAGGGCGAAACGAGACGAAGGCAGGTGGAACAGAGTGAAACAAGACGAAGGAGGGTGAAAGAGAGCGAAACGAGACGGAGGAGGGTGAAAGAGAGCAAAACGAGACGAAGGAGAGTGAAACAGAGCGAAACGAGACTAAGGAGGATGAAAGAGAGCGAAATGAGATGAAGGAGGGTGAAAGAGACTGAAAAGAGACAAAGAAGGGTGAAAGAGGGCGAAACGAGACGAAGGCGAGTGGAACAGAGTGAAACAAGACGAAGGAGGGTGAAAGAGACGGAAACGAGACGAAGGCGGGTGAAAGAGAGCGAAAAGAGATGATGTAGGGTAAAAGAGTGCGAAACGAGATGAAGGAGAGTCAAAGAGAGCGAAACGAGACGAAGGAGGGTGAAAGAGAGCGAAACGAGATGAAGGAGAGTGAAAGAGAGCGAATCGAGACAAAGGAGGGTGAAAGAGGGCGAAACGAGACGAAGGCGGGTGGAACAGAGCGAAACAAGACGAAGGAGGGTGAAAGAGAGCAAAACGAGTCGAAGGAGTGTCAAACAGAGCGAAACGAGACGAACGAGGATGAAAGAGAGCGAAACGAGATGAAGGAGGGTGAAAGAGAGTGAAAAGAGACAAAGGAGGGTGAAAGAGAGCGAAACGAGATGAAGGAGGGTGAAAGAGACCGAAACGAGACGAAGGCGTGTGAAAGAGAGCGAAACGAGATGAAGGAGGGTGAAAGAGAGCGAAACGAGAAGAAGGAGGGTGAAAGAGAGTGAAACCAGACGAAGGAGTGTGAAACAGAGCGAAACGAGACGAAGGAGGATGAAAGAGAGCGAAACGAGATGAAGGAGTGTGAAAGTGAGTGAAAAGAGACAAAGGAGGGTGAAAGAGGGCGAAAGGAGTCGAAGGAGGGTGAAAGAGAGCGGAACGAGACGAAGGAGGATGAAAGAGACCGAAACGAGCCGAAGGAGGGTGAAAGACAGCGAAACGAGATGAAGGTGGGTGAAAGAGATCGAATCAAGACAAAGGAGGGTGAAAGAGACCGAAACGAGACGAAGGAGGGTGAAAGAGAGTGAAAAGAGACGAAGGAGGGTGAAAGAGAGCAAAACGAGAAGAAGAAGGGTGAAAGAGAGCCAAACGAGATGAAGGAGGGTGAAAGAGAGCGAAAAGAGACAAAGGAAGGTGAAAGAGGGCGAAACGAAACGAAGGCGAGTGGAACAGAGCGGAACAAGACGAAGGAGGGTGAAAGAGAGCGAAACGAGACGAAGGCGGGTGAAAGAGAGCGAAAAGAGATAATGGAGGGTAAAAGAGTGCGAAACGAGATGAAGGAGATTCAAAGAGAGCGAAACGAGACGAAGGAGGGTGAAAGAGAGCGAAACGAGATGAAGGAGAGTGAAATAGAGCGAATAGAGACAAAGGAGGGTGAAAGAGGGCGAAACGAGACGAAGGCGGGTGGAACAGAGCGAAACAAGACGAAGGAGGGTGAAAGAGAGCGAAACGAGACGAAGAAAGTGAAAGAGAGCGAAACGAGACGAAGGAGGGTGAAAGAGAGCAAAACGAGACGAAGGAGTGTGAAACAGAGCGAAACGAGACGACCGAGGATGAAAGAGAGCGAAACGAGATGAAGGAGGGTGAAAGAGAGTGAAAAGAGAAGAAGGATGGTGAAAGAGAGTGAAACCAGACGAAGGAGTGTGAAACAGAGCGAAACGAGACGAAGGAGGATGAAAGAGAGCGAAACGAGATGAAGGAGTGTGAAAGTGAGTGAAAAGAGACAAAGGAGGGTGAAAGAGGGCGAAAGGAGTCGAAGGAGGGTGAAAGAGAGCGGAACGAGACGAAGGAGGATGAAAGAGACCGAAAGTGGCGAAGGAGGGTGAAAGAGAGCGAAACGAGATGAAGGTGGGTGAAAGAGATCGAAACAAGACAAAGGAGGGTGAAAGAGACCGAAACGAGACGAAGGAGGGTGAAAGAGAGTGAAAAGAGACGAAGGAGGGTGAAAGAGAGCGAAACGAGAAGAAGAAGGGTGAAAGAGAGCGAAACGAGATGAAGGAGGGTGAAAGAGAGCGAAAAGAGACAAAGGAAGGTGAAAGAGGGCGAAACGAAACGAAGGCGAGTGGAACAGAGCGAAACAAGACGAAGGAGGGTGAAAGAGAGCGAAACGAGACGAAGGAGGGTGAAAGAGAGCAAAACGAGACGAAGGAGTGTGAAACAGAGCGAAACGAGACGAAGGAGGA
This sequence comes from Scyliorhinus torazame, assembly GCF_047496885.1. Classification (NCBI taxonomy): domain Eukaryota; kingdom Metazoa; phylum Chordata; class Chondrichthyes; order Carcharhiniformes; family Scyliorhinidae; genus Scyliorhinus; species Scyliorhinus torazame. The sequence continues at coordinate 7,255 of NW_027308523.1, read as the reverse complement.
TGAAAGAGAGCTAAACGAGACGAAGGAGGGTGAAAGAGAGCGAAACGAGACGAAGGAGGGTGAAAGAGAGCGAAAAGAGACGAACGAGGGTGAAAGAGAGCGAAACGAGACGAAGGAGGGGAAAGAGAGCGAAACGAGACGAAGGAGGGTGAAAGAGAGCGAAACGAGACGAAGAAAGTGAAAGTGAGCGAAACGAGACGAAGGAGGATGAAAGAGAGCGAAAGGAGACGAAGGAGGGTGAAAGAGAGCGAAACGAGACGAAGGAGGGTGAAAGAGAGCGAAAGGAGTCGAAGGAGGGTGAAAGAGAGCGGAACGAGACGAAGGAGGGTGAAAGAGAGCGAAACGAGACGAAGGAGTGTCAAAGAGAGCGAAACGAGACGAAGGAGGGTGAAAGAGAGCGAAACGAGATGAAGGAGAGTGAAAGAGAGCGAATAGAGACAAAGGAGGGTGAAAGAGGGCGAAACGAGACAAAGGCGGGTGGAACAGAGCGAAACAAGACGAAGGAGGGTGAAAGAGAGGAAAACGAGACGAAGGAGGGTGAAAGAGAGCAAAACGAGACGAAGGAGTGTGAAACAGAGCGAAACGAGACGAAGGAGGATGAAAGAGAGCGAAACGAGATGAAGGAGGGTGAAAGAGAGTGAAAAGAGACAAAGGAGGGTGAAAGGGCGAAACGAGACGAAGGCGGGTGGAACAGAGGGAAACAAGACGAAGGAGGGTGAAAGAGAGTGAAACGAGACGAAGGAGGGTGAAAGAGAGCGAAACGAGAAGAAGGAGGGTGAAAGAGAGCGAAACGAGACGAAGGAGGGTGAAAGAGAGCGAAACGAGATGAATGAGGGTGAAAGAGAGCGAAACGAGACGAAGGAGGGTGAAAGAGAGCGAAACGAGACGAAGGAGGGTGAAAGAGAGCGAAACGAGATGGAGGAGGGTGAAAGAGAGCGAAACGAGACGAAGAAAGTGAAAGAGAGCGGAACGAGACGAAGGAGGGTGAAAGAGACCGAAACGAGACGAAGACGTGTGAAAGAGAGCGAAACGAGATGAAGGAGGGTGAAAGAGAGCGAAACGAGAAGAAGGAGGGTGAAAGAGAGTGAAACGAGACGAAGGAGGGTGAAAGAGAGCGAAACGAGAAGAAGGAGTGTCAAAGAGAGCGAAACGAGATGAAGGAGGGTGAAAGAGAGCGAAACGAGACGAAGGAGGGTGAAAGAGAGCGAAAGGAGTCGAAGGAGGGTGAAAGAGAGCGGAACGAGACGAAGGAGGATGAAAGAGACCGAAACGAGGTGAAGGAGGGTGAAAGAGAGCGAAACGAGATGAAGGTGTGTGAAAGAGATCGAAACAAGACAAAGGAGGGTGAAAGAGACCGAAACGAGACGAAGGAGGGTGAAAGAGAGTGAAAAGAGACGAAGGAGTGTGAAAGAGAGCGAAACGAGAAGAAGAAGGGTGAAAGAGTGCGACACGAGATGAAGGAGGGTGAAAGAGAGTGAAAAGAGTCAAAGGAGGGTGAAAGAGGGCGAAACGAGACGAAGGCAGGTGGAACAGAGTGAAACAAGACGAAGGAGGGTGAAAGAGAGCGAAACGAGACGAAGGAGGGTGAAAGAGAGCAAAACGAGACGAAGGAGAGTGAAACAGAGCGAAACGAGACTAAGGAGGATGAAAGAGAGCGAAATGAGATGAAGGAGGATGAAAGAGACTGAAAAGAGACAAAGAAGGGTGAAAGAGGGCGAAACGAGACGAAGGCGAGTGGAACAGAGTGAAACAAGACGAAGGAGGGTGAAAGAGACCGAAACGAGACGAAGGCGGGTGAAAGAGAGCGAAAAGAGATGAGGTAGGGTAAAAGAGTGCGAAACGAGATGAAGGAGAGTCAAAGAGAGCGAAACGAGACGAAGGAGGGTGAAAGAGAGCGAAAGGAGATGAAGGAGAGTGAAAGAGAGCGAATCGAGACAAAGGAGGGTGAAAGAGGGCGAAACGAGACGAAGGCGGGTGGAACAGAGCGAAACAAGACAAAGGAGGGTGAAAGAGAGCAAAACGAGTCGAAGGAGGGTGAAAGAGAGCGAAACGAGATGAAGGAGGGTGAAAGAGAGCGAAACGAGACGAAGGAGGGTGAAAGAGAGCGAAACGAGACGAAGAAGGGTGAAAGAGAGCGAAACGAGATGAAGGAGGGTGAAAGAGACCGAAACGAGACGAAGACGTGTGAAAGAGAGCGAAACGAGATGAAGGAGGGTGAAAGAGAGCGAAACGAGAAGAAGGAGGGTGAAAGAGAGTGAAACGAGACGAAGGAGGGTGAAAGAGAGCGAAACGAGACGAAGGAGGGTGAAAGAGAGCGAAAGGAGTCGAAGGAGGGTAAAAGAGAGCGAAACGAGATGAAGGAGTGTCAAAGAGAGCGAAACGAGACGAAGGAGGGTGAAAGAGAGCGAAACGAGATGAAGGAGAGTGAAAGAGAGCGAATAGAGACAAAGGAGGGTGAAAGAGGGCGAAACGAGACGAAGGAGGGTGAAAGAGAGCGAAACGAGATGAAGGAGGGTGAAAGAGAGCAAAACCAGATGAAGGAGTGTGAAACAGAGCGAAACGAGACGAAGGAGGATGAAAGAGAGCGAAACGAGATAAAGGAGGGTGAAAGAGAGTGAAAAGAGACAAAGGAGGGTGAAAGAGGGCGAAAGGAGTCGAAGGAGGGTGAAAGAGAGCGGAACGAGACGAAGGAGGTTGAAAGAGACCGAAACGAGGTGAAGGAGGGTGAAAGAGAGTGAAACGAGATGAAGGTGGGTGAAAGAGATCGAAACAAGACAAAGGAGGGTGAAAGAGACCGAAACGAGACGAAGGAGGGTGAAAGAGAGTGAAAAGAGACGAAGGAGGGTGAAAGAGAGCGAAACGAGAAGAAGAAGGGCGAAAGAGAGCGAAACGAGATGAAGGAGGGTGAAAGAGAGTGAAAAGAGACAAAGGAAGGTGAAAGAGGGCGAAACGAGACGAAGGCAGGTGGAACAGAGTGAAACAAGACGAAGAAGGGTGAAAGAGAGCGAAACGAGACGAAGGAGGGTGAAAGAGAGCAAAACGAGACGAAGGAGAGTGAAACGGAGCGAAACGAGACTAAGGAGGATGAAAGAGAGCGAATCGAGATGAAGGATGGTGAAACAGAGTGAAAAGAGACAAAGGAGGGTGAAAGAGGGCGAAACGAGACGAAGGCGAGTGGAAAAGAGCGAAACAAGACGAAGGAGGGTGAAAGAGAGCGAAACGAGACGAAGGAGGGTGAAAGAGAGCAAAACGAGACAAAGGAGTGTGAAACAGAGCGAAACGAGACGAAGGAGGATGAAAGAGATCTAAACGAGACGAAGGAGGGTGAAAGAGAGCGAAACGAGAAGAAGGAGGGTGAAAGAGAGCGAAATGAGACGAAGGAGGGTGAAAGAGAGCGAAACGAGATGAAGGAGGGTCAAAGAGAGCGAAACGAGACGAAGGAGGGTGAAAGTGGGCGAAGCGAGACGAAGGAGGGTGAAAGAGAGCGAAACGAGACGAACGAGGGTGAAAAAGAGCGAAACGAGACGAAGGAGGGGAAAGAGAGCGAAACGAGACGAAGGAAGGTGAAAGAGAGCGAAACGAGACGAAGAAAGTGAAAGTGAGCGAAACGAGATGAAGGAGGATGAAAGAGAGCGAAAGGAGACGAAGGAGGGTGAAAGAGAGCGAAACGAGACGAAGGAGGGTGAAAGAGAGCGAAAGGAGTCGAAGGAGGGTGAAAGAGAGCGGAACGAGACGAAGGAGGATGAAAGAGACCGAAACGAGGCGAAGGAGGGTGAAAGAGAGCGAAACGAGATGAAAGTGGGTAAAAGAGATCGAAACAAGACAAAGGAGGGTGAAAGAGACCGAAACGAGACGAAGGAGGGTGAATGAGAGTGAAAAGAGACGAAGGAGGGTGAAAGAGAGCGAAACGAGAAGAAGAAGGGCGAAAGAGAGCGAAACGAGACGAAGGAGGGTGAAAGAGAGCGAAAAGAGACAAAGGAAGGTGAAAGAGGGCGAAACGAGACGAAGGCAGGTGGAACAGAGTGAAACAAGACGAAGAAGGGTGAAAGAGAGCGAAACGAGACGAAGGAGGGTGAAAGAGAGCAAAACGAGACGAAGCAGAGTGAAACAGAGCGAAACGAGACTAAGGAGGATGAAAGAGGGCGAAACGAGATGAAGGAGGGTGAAACAGAGTGAAAAGAGACAAAGGAGGGTGAAAGAGGGCGAAACGAGTCGAAGGCGAGTGGAACAGAGCGAAACAAGACGAAGGAGGGTGAAAGAGAGCGAAACGAGACGAAGGAGGGTGAAAGAGAGCAAAACGAGACGAAGGAGTGTGAAACAGAGCGAAACGAGACGAAGGAGGATGAAAGAGAGCTAAACGAGACGAAGGAGGGTGAAAGAGAGCGAAGCGAGAAGAAGGAGGGTGAATGAGAGCGAAACGAGACGAAGGAGGGTGAAAGAGAGCGAAACGAGATGAAGGAGGGTCAAAGAGAGCGAAACGAGACGAAGGAGGGTGAAAGAGGGCGAAGCGAGACGAGGGAGGGTGAAAGAGAGCGAAACGAGACGAACGAGGGTGAAAGAGAGCGAAACGAGACGAAGGAGGGAAAGAGAGCGAAACGAGACGAAGGAAGGTGAAAGAGAGCGAAACGAGACGAAGAAAGTGAAAGTGAGCGAAACGAGATGAAGGAGGATGAAAGAGAGCGAAAGGAGACGAAGGAGGGTGAAAGAGAGCGAAACGAGACGAAGGAGGGTGAAAGAGAGCGAAAGGAGTCGAAGGAGGGTGAAAGAGAGTGGAACGAGACGAAGGAGGGTGAAAGATATCGAAACGAGACGAAGGCGGGTGAAAGAGAGCGAAGCGAGATGAAGGAGGGTAAAAGAGAGCGAAACGAGATGGAGTGTCAAAGAGAGCGAAACGAGACGAAGGAGGGTGAAAGAGAGCGAAACGAGATGAAGGAGAGTGAAAGAGAGCGAATAGAGACAAAGGAGGGTGAAAGAGGGCGAAACGAGACGAAGGCGGGTGGAACAGAGCGAAACAAGGCGAAGGAGGGTGAAAGAGAGCGAAACGAGACGAAGGAGGGTGAAAGAGAGCAAAACGAGACGAAGGAGTGTGAAACAGAGCGAAACGAGACGACGGAGGATGAAAGGGAGCGAAACGAGATGAAGGAGGGTGAAAGAGAGTGAAAGGAGACAAAGGAGGGTGAAAGAGGGCGAAACGAGACGAAGGCGGGTGGAACAGAGCGAAACAAGACGAAGGAGGGTGAAAGAGAGCGAAACGAGACGAAGGAGGGTGAAAGAGAGCTAAACGAGAAGAAGGAGGGTGAAAGAGAGCGAAACGAGACGAAGGAGGGTGAAAGAGAGCGAAACGAGATGAAGGAGGGTGAAAGAGAGCGAAACAAGACGAAGGAGGGTGAAAGAGAGCGAAACGAGACGAAGGAGGGTGAAAGAGAGCGAAACGAGATGAAGGAGGGTGAAAGAGAGCGAAACGAGACGAAGAAAGTGAAAGAGAGCGGAACGAGACGAAGGAGGGTGAAAGAGACCGAAACGAGACGAAGACGTGTGAAAGAAAGCGAAACGAGATGAAGGAGGGTGAAAGAGAGCGAAACGAGAAGAAGGAGGGTGAAAGAGAGTGAAACGAGACGAAGGAGGGTGAAAGAGAGCGAAACGAGAAGAAGGAGTGTCAAAGAGAGCGAAACGAGATGAAGGAGGGTGAAAGAGAGCGAAACGAGACGAAGGAGGGTGAAAGAGAGCAAAAGGAGTCGAAGGAGGGTGAAAGAGAGCGGAACGAGACGAAGGAGGATGAAAGAGACCGAAACGAGGCGAAGGAGGGTGAAAGAGAGCGAAACGAGATGAAGGTGGGTGAAAGAGATCGGAACAAGACGAAGGAGGGTGAAAGAGACCGAAACGAGACGAAGGCGGGTGAAAGAGAGCGAAACGAGATGATGGAGGGTAAAAGAGAGCGAAACGAGATGAAGGAGAGTCAAAGAGAGCGAAACGAGACGAAGGAGGGTGAAAGAGAGCGAAACGAGATGAAGGAGAGTGAAAGAGAGCGAATAGAGACAAAGGAGGGTGAAAGAGGGCGAAACGAGACGAAGGCGGGTGGAACAGAGCGAAACAAGACGAAGGAGGGCGAAAGAGAGCGGAACGAGACGAAGAAAGTGAAAGAGAGCGAAACGAGACGAAGGAGGGTGAAAGAGAGCGAAACGAGACGAAGGAGGGTGAAAGAGAGCAAAACGAGACGAAGGAGTGTGAAACAGAGCGAAACGAGACGAAGGAGGATGAAAGAGAGCGAAACGAGATGAAGGAGGGTGAAAGAGAGTGAAAAGAGACAAAGGAGGGTGAAAGAGGGCGAAACGAGATGAAGGAGGGTGAACGAGAGCGGAACGACACGAAGAAAGTGAAAGAGAGCGAAACGAGAGGAAGGAGGGTGAAAGAGAGCGAAACGAGAAGAAGGAGGGTGAAAGAGAGTGAAACGAGACGAAGAAGGGTGAAAGAGAGCGAAACGAGATGAAGGAGGGTGAAAGAGAGTGAAAAGAGACAAAGGAGGGTGAAAGAGGGCGAAACGAGACGAAGGCGGGTGGAACAGAGCGAAACAAGACGAAGGAGGGTGAAAGAGAGCGAAACGAGACGAAGGAGGGTGAAAGAGGGCGAAACGAGACGAAGGCGGGTGGAACAGAGCGAAACAAGACGAAGGAGGGTGAAAGAGAGCGAAACGAGACGAAGGAGGGTGAAAGAGAGCGAAACGAGATGAAGGAGGGTGAAAGAGATCGAAACGAGACGAAGGAGGGTGAAAGAGAGCGAAACGAGACGAAGGAGGGTGAAAGAGAGCGAAACGAGATGAAGGAGGGTGAAAGAGACCGAAACGAGACGAAGACGTGTGAAAGAGAGCGAAACGAGATGAAGGAGGGTGAAAGAGAGCGAAACGAGAAGAAGGAGGGTGAAAGAGAGTGAAACGAGACGAAGGAGGGTGAAAGAGAGCGAAACGAGATGAAGGAGTGTCAATGAGACCGAAACGAGACGAAGGAGGGTGAAAGAGAGCGAAACGAGACGAAGGAGGGTGAAAGAGAGCGAAAGGAGTCGAAGGAGGGTGAAAGAGAACGGAACGAGACGAAGGAGGATGAAAGAGACCGAAACGAGGCGAAGGAGGGTGAAAGAGAGCGAAACGAGATGAAGGTGGGTGAAAGAGATTGAAACAAGACAAAGGAGGGTGAAAGAGACCGAAACGAGACGAAGGAGGGTGAAAGAGAGTGAAAAGAGACGAAGGAGGGTGAAAGAGAGT
>NW_027308522.1:92500-97442 GCF_047496885.1 Scyliorhinus torazame | reverse complement strand
CCTGCCTCCACAGGCTGAGTCCGACTGGTTTATGATTTGCCACTGGTTCATGACTTGCCACTGCCTGGACCTGCCTCCACAGGCTGAGTCCGACTGGTTTATGATTTCCCACTGGTTCATGACTTGCCACTGCCTGGACCTGCCTCCACAGGCTGAGTCCGACTGGTTTATGATTTGCCACTGGTTCATGACTTGCCACTGCCTGGCCCTGCCTCCACAGGCTGAGTCCGACTGGTTTATGATTTGCCACTGGTTCATGACTTGCCACTGCCTGGACCTGCCTCCACAGGCTGAGTCCGACTGGTTTATGATTTGCCACTGGTTCATGACTTGCCACTGCCTGGACCTGCCTCCACAGGCTTAAGTCCGACTGGTTTATGACTTGCCACTGTCTCCACTGGTTCATGACTTGCCACTGCCTGGCCCTGCCTCCACAGGCTGAGTCCGACTGGTTTATGATTTCCCACTGGTTCATGACTTGCCACTGCCTGGACCTGCCTCCACAGGCTGAGTCCGACTGGTTTATGATTTCCCACTGGTTCATGACTTGCCACTGCCTGGACCTGCCTCCACAGGCTGAGTCCGACTGGTTTATGATTTGCCACTGGTTCATGACTTGCCACTGCCTGGCCCTGCCTCCACAGGCTGAGTCCGACTGGTTTATGATTTGCCACTGGTTCATGACTTGCCACTGCCTGGACCTGCCTCCACAGGCTGAGTCCGACTGGTTTATGATTTGCCACTGGTTCATGACTTGCCACTGCCTGGCCCTGCCTCCACAGGCTGAGTCCGACTGGTTTATGATTTGCCACTGGTTCATGACTTGCCACTGTCTCCACCAGCCTCCACAGGCTAAGTCCGACTGGTTTATGATTTGCCACTGTCTCCACCAGCCTCCACTGGTTCATGACTTGCCACCGACTCGGCCAGCCTCCCCAGGCGAAGCGCGGGCGTTTGGTGACAATTCCAAGGCAGACCAAGGCAAACACGGCCCCTTGCGCGGCGGGGAGCCGTGCCCGGCCTCGGCGGGGCGTCGGGCCGCCGTTTGGAGCGCCGGCCGAAAACCCGAAAAAAGGGCGAAAATCGGAAAGAATTCGCGCCCGATCGGGCCGAGCGGCCGGCGGGGCGGCAGCCCGGGTCGGTCTCCGCAGACCTGGAGGCTCGAGGGGACCTTTCCGACCAAAGTCCATTTCTCGATTTTCCACCTCCTACCAATCTGCAGGTACCCCGCCAACCCCTCGGGACGCCAAACGCAAATGGCAAATCGGCGGGAGGGCGCCCGGTAGTCCATCCGAGGAAGGCGCTCCAAGTCCCCGCAGATCGGCTTTTTCAAAACCTCATCGGCACTACCGAGGGCAAGTGGTTAACCAGCTGTCCGAGACACTCGACCACAAATGCAAGTGGCAGCTCGGCGGGACCAATCCGCTCCCTTTAGCGGGAACACCCCCACTGTGTCCCCGGTACCACGGCTGGACACGACCTCATACACTTCCGAGGGCAAGTGATTAACTAACGGTAGGGTGCACTTTTCATATATGCACGTGCCCCATCGGCGGGACCAATCCACTCCTCCGTTCCGCTCTCCTGCAACCTTGGCCCCGGTAAAGCGGCGGCACAGGACCTCATAGACCTCCTGGAAGTCGCCAGAGGCTAAGTCCGACTGGTTTATGACTTGCCACTGCCTGGCCCTGCCTCCACAGGCTAAGTCCGACTGGTTTATGATTTGCCACTGGTTCATGACTTGCCACTGCCTGGCCCTGCCTCCACAGGCTGAGTCCGACTGGTTTATGACTTGCCACTGCCTGGACCTGCCTCCACAGGCTAAGTCCGACTGGTTTATGACTTGCCGCTGCCTGGACCAGCCTCCACAGGCTAAGTCCGACTGGTTTATGACTTGCCACAGTCTCCGCCAGACTCCACTGGTTCATGACTTGCCACCGCCTCGACCAGCCTCCCCAGGCTAAGTCCGAGCGTTGCGGTGGCCATGCCAGTGCCGACGAGGTCTGATCCGGTCCCTCGCGCTCCGGGGAGCCGTGCCCGGCCTCGGCGGGGCGTCGGGCCGCCGTTTGGAGCGCCGGCCGAAAACCCGAAAAAAGGGCGAAAATCGGAAGAAATTCGCGCCCGATCGGGCCGAGCGGCCGGCGGGGGCGGCAGCCCGGGTCGGTCTCCGCAGACCTGGAGGCTCGAGGGGACCTTTCCGACCAAAGTCCATTTCTCGATTTTCCACCTCCTACCAATCTGCAGGTACCCCGCCAACCCCTCGTGACGCCAAACGCAAGTGGCAGACCAGCGGGACGGACCACCGGTAGTCATGCCGGGAATGAGGTCTCGGCGTCGGCATAAGGTGGGTGGATCGGACCCCATCCGGCCTACGGTTCTTTTTCAAAACGGCGCCCCCGGCCCCCGCCGGCGGCGGCCTTGGCGGCCGGGTGGGCGCCCCTCCTCGAATCGCCACCCTGCCCCGGGGTGAGCCGCTTCGCCGCCGCCCGGCGCCGTCAACAACCTTGTCCTGGTTTATGACTTGTCACCGCCGCTGGTTTATGACTTGTCACCGCCGCTGGTTTATGACTTGTCACCGCCGCTGGTTTATGACTTGTCAGCACCGGCGGACGGCCTCTCGCCGCCCTTTGGACGCCCCGGCGGCGGACCGTGACCCCCCACGGCTGGCCCGCGCGGGGCCCGCCACCCGCCCAAGGGGCGCCCCCTGCCGTTCGCCCACCTAACGCACGGCTGGAACAGCACCAAGCCCCGCAGCCGGCCAACGGCGGCACACACTGACCGCAGCCCACCGGAGGCACGTCGGGCCGTGGCCGTACCCCGCCCGACAGCGCCCCCTGCGGGCCACGGACCAGGCGGACGTTGGGACGAGACGATCCCCGGCCGAGGCGCTCTCTGAGCCCGCCAGGGACCGGTGCACCGCCGGCGGACGCTGCACCCGGTACACGAGCGCCCTCTGCCCGCCGGGGACCGGTGCACCGCCGGGGGAGTCTGCACCGGGCCCAGGAGCTCCCTCTGCCCGCCAGGAACCGGGGGGGACCGCCGGCGGAGGCTGCACCGGGCCCAGCAGGTCACTCTGCCCGCCAGGGACCGGGGGGACCGCCGGCGGAGGCTGAGCCCGGCCCAGGAGCTCCCTCTGCCCGCCAGGAACCGGGGGGACCGCCGGCGGAGGCTGAACCCGGCCCAGGAGGTCACTCTGCCCGCCAGGGACCGGGGGGGACCGCCGGCGGAGGCTGCACCGGGCCCACGAGCTCCCTCTGCCCGCCAGGGACCGGGGGGGACCGCCGCCGGAGGCTGCACCCGGCCCAGGAGCTCCCTCTGCCCGCCAGGGACCGGGGGGACCGCCGGCGGAGGCTGCACCCGGCCCAGGAGGTCCCTCTGCCCGCCAGGGACCGGGCGGACCGCCGGCGGAGGCTGCACCGGGCCCAGGAGCTCCCTCTGCCCGCCAGGGGCCGGGGGAGACCGCCGCCGGAGGCTGCACCGGGCCCAGGAGCTCCCTCTGCCCGCCAGGGGCCGGGGGGACCGCCGCCGGAGGCTGCACCCGGCCCAGGAGCTCCCTCTGCCCGCCAGGGACCGGGGGGACCGCCGGCGGAGGCTGCACCGGGCCCAGGAGCTCCCTCTGCCCGCCAGTGACCGGGGGGACCGCCGCCGGAGGCTGCACCCGGCCCAGTAGCTCCCTCTGCCCGCCAGGGACCGGGGGGTCCTCCGGCGGAGGCTGCACCCGGCCCAGGAGGTCCCTCTGCCCGCCAGGGACCGGGGGGACCGCCGGCGGAGGCGGCACCGGGCCCAGGAGCTCCCTCTGCCCGCCAGGGACCGGGGGGACCGCCGCCGGAGGCTGCACCCGGCCCAGGAGCTCCCTCTGCCCGCCAGGGACCGGGGGGTCCGCCGGCGGAGGCTGCACCCGGCCCAGGAGGTCCCTCTGCCCGCCAGGGACAGGGTGTAACGCCGGCGGAGGCTGCCTCCGGCCCAGGAGGTCCGTCTGCCCGCCAGGGACCGGGGGGACCGCCGAGGAGTCTCTGCCCGTCCCAGATACTCCCTATCCCTACCCCTAACCGTATCCCTAACCCTATCGCCTAACCCTAACCCTATCCCTAACCCTAACCCTAACCCTATCCCTAACTCTAACCCCATCGCCTAACCCTAACCCTATCCCTAACCCTATCCCTAACCCTAACCCTATCCCTAACCCTAACCCTATCCCTAACCCTAACCCTATCCCTAACGCTAACCCTAACCCTATCCCTAACCCTAACCCTAACCCTAACCCTATCCCTAACCCTAACCCTAACCCTATCCCTAACCCTATCGCCTAACCCTAACCCTATCCCTAACCCTATCGCCTAACCCTAACCCTAACCCTAACCCTATCCCTAACCCTAACCCTATCCCCTAACCCTAAACCTATCCCTAACCCTAACCCTAACCCTAGCTCTAACCCCATCGCCTAACCCCTAACCCTATCCCTAACCCTAACCCTATCCCTAACCCTAACCCTAACCCTAACCCTAACCCTATCGCCTAACCCTATCCCTAACCCTAACCCTATCCCTAACCCTAACCCTAACCCTATCCCTAACCCTAACCCTATCCCTAACCCTAACCCTATCGCCTAACCCTAACCCTATCCCTAACCCTAACCCTATCGCCTAACCCTAACCCTATCCCTAACCCTAACCCTATCGCCTAACCCTAACCCTATCCCTAACCCTAACCCTATCCCTAACCCTAACCCTAACCCTATCCCTAACCCTAACCCTAACCCTATCCCTAACCCTAACCCTAACCCTATCCCTAACCCTATCGCCTAACCCTATCCCTAACCCTAACCCTATCCCTAACCCTATCGCCTAACCCTAAACCGAACCCCAACCGCAACCCCCAACACCAAAAGGCACCGGGCCGTAAGCCTGCACCCGCACCGGCAGTGCCCTAGCCCCCTCGGGGA
>NW_027308522.1:72500-80000 GCF_047496885.1 Scyliorhinus torazame | reverse complement strand
AGAGAGAGCAAACGCACGCCTCGGCCTCACAAGGGCTGCGAGAATTCTCGGTCGATGTCCGTCTGTGACTCGGGGCGGCGGGGGAACCCACACAGCACGGGGAGGGTCAACCGCTCAGCCTGAACACCAGCCCACAATAGCGCTGGCCCGCCGAGGGCCCTCCCACGTCGGACACGACTCGCCTGATCGTTCGAGAGGTAGGTGCCGAGAGGTACGCCGCCGTGTGCGGAAGGAAGCAACAACGACTGGCCGCCACGGGCGTGACCTCTCGCGCCCGAGAATCTGCTCTCGGCCAAGGCTTTCGGCGCTCGCACGACACTTGCAACCAGCCGGCGTGCGGCGCCTGACTTCAATCAGGTTTCTGGGAACGCCCCGACATGTGCCTCTGTGCAACCCGTTAACCGTGACACATGCGACTGCAACCCAAGGGAACCAGGCACGGGAACGCCGCCGCCCCGCGTCGCCTGAAAACAGACTTGGGCACCCTGGCCTCCAGGTGTGCCCGAAAACAAGACAAGAGGTGCCCAGTCACAAAGGCTAAACCTCGACAGACATTTTATAATGTGTCTTCTACCATATATGTCTGTCTCTTCTTGAATTATTGTACAAGGATATATATATATATAATTGTGTCTTTGTTTTCTCGCCATTAAAAACTTTGTAAGTGTTTCTCTCTCGCCACAGAAAAAACACTTTGTCTGTTTTTTTTACAAGTATGTTTCTCACACAAGAGTTCACAGAAACACATTGTTTGTATCAGAGTTACCGCCGGCTCGGACTCTGACCGATTTTTAGGCCGGCAAATGAGTTCGAAAAGTCCGTCAAAATTGTTGCTAAAACCCCTTGAGGACTTCCGAGTGCTCATTGGTAAGGCCTTCGATTTGAAATCGGGACCGTACCTCAAAGTAGCACTTTCCTGGGTACTTTCAAAGTGCTACCGCTGCCAGAAAATGTTCTAAAAATCGTGTTCCCGAAAATCTCCGGGCACCCCGCCAACCCCTCGTGACGCCAAATGCAAATGGCAAATCGGCGGGAGGTCGCCCGGTAGTCCATCCGAGGAAGGCGCTCCAAATCCCCGCAAATCGACTTTTTCAAAACCTCATCGGCACTACCGAGGGCAAGTGGTTAACCAGCTGTCCGAGACACTCGACCACAAATGCAAGTGGCAGCTCGGCGGGACCAATCCACTCCACCTTAGCGGGAACACCCCCACTGTGTCCCCGGTACCACGGCTGGACACGACCTCATACACTTCCGAGGGCAAGTGATTAACTAACGGTAGGGTGCACTTTTCATATATGCACGTGCCCCATCGGCGGGACCAATCCACTCCTCCGTTCCGCTCTCCTGCAACCTTGGCCCCGGTAAAGCGGCGGCACAGGACCTCATAGACCTCCTGGAAGTCGCCAGAGGCTAAGTCCGACTGGTTTATGACTTGCCACTGCCTGGACCTGCCCCCACAGGCTAAGTCCGACTGGTTTATGACTTGCCACTGTCTCCACCTCCCTCCACAGGCTAAGTCCGACTGGTTTATGACTTGCCACTGTCTCCACCAGCCTCCACAGGCTAAGTCCGACTGGTTTATGATTTGCCACTGTCTCCACTGGTTCATGACTTGCCACTGCCTGGACCTGCCCCCACAGGCTAAGTCCGACTGGTTTATGACTTGCCACTGTCTCCACCTTCCCTCCACAGGCTAAGTGCGACTGGTTTATGACTTGCCACTGTCTCCACCAGCCTCCACAGGCTAAGTCCGACTGGTTTATGATTTGCCACTGTCTCCACTGGTTCATGACTTGCCACTGCCTGGACCTGCCTCCACAGGCTAAGTCCGACTGGTTTATGACTTGCCACTGTCTCCACCAGCCTCCACAGGACAAGTCCGACTGGTTTATGATTTGCCACTGTCTCCACTGGTTCATGACTTGCCACTGCCTGGAACTGCCTCCACAGGCTAAGTCCGACTGGTTTATGACTTGCCACTGTCTCCACCAGCCTCCACAGGCTAAGTCCGACTGGTTTATGATTTGCCACTGTCTCCACTGGTTCATGACTTGCCACTGCCTGGCCCTGCCTCCACAGGCTGAGTCCGACTGGTTTATGATTTGCCACTGGTTCATGACTTGCCACTGCCTGGACCTGCCTCCACAGGCTGAGTCCGACTGGTTTATGATTTCCCACTGGTTCATGACTTGCCACTGCCTGGACCTGCCTCCACAGGCTGAGTCCGACTGGTTTATGATTTGCCACTGGTTCATGACTTGCCACTGCCTGGCCCTGCCTCCACAGGCTGAGTCCGACTGGTTTATGATTTGCCACTGGTTCATGACTTGCCACTGCCTGGACCTGCCTCCACAGGCTGAGTCCGACTGGTTTATGATTTGCCACTGGTTCATGACTTGCCACTGCCTGGACCTGCCTCCACAGGCTTAAGTCCGACTGGTTTATGACTTGCCACTGTCTCCACTGGTTCATGACTTGCCACTGCCTGGCCCTGCCTCCACAGGCTGAGTCCGACTGGTTTATGATTTCCCACTGGTTCATGACTTGCCACTGCCTGGACCTGCCTCCACAGGCTGAGTCCGACTGGTTTATGATTTCCCACTGGTTCATGACTTGCCACTGCCTGGACCTGCCTCCACAGGCTGAGTCCGACTGGTTTATGATTTGCCACTGGTTCATGACTTGCCACTGCCTGGCCCTGCCTCCACAGGCTGAGTCCGACTGGTTTATGATTTGCCACTGGTTCATGACTTGCCACTGCCTGGACCTGCCTCCACAGGCTGAGTCCGACTGGTTTATGATTTGCCACTGGTTCATGACTTGCCACTGCCTGGCCCTGCCTCCACAGGCTGAGTCCGACTGGTTTATGATTTGCCACTGGTTCATGACTTGCCACTGTCTCCACCAGCCTCCACAGGCTAAGTCCGACTGGTTTATGATTTGCCACTGTCTCCACCAGCCTCCACTGGTTCATGACTTGCCACCGACTCGGCCAGCCTCCCCAGGCGAAGCGCGGGCGTTTGGTGACAATTCCAAGGCAGACCAAGGCAAACACGGCCCCTTGCGCGGCGGGGAGCCGTGCCCGGCCTCGGCGGGGCGTCGGGCCGCCGTTTGGAGCGCCGGCCGAAAACCCGAAAAAAGGGCGAAAATCGGAAAGAATTCGCGCCCGATCGGGCCGAGCGGCCGGCGGGGCGGCAGCCCGGGTCGGTCTCCGCAGACCTGGAGGCTCGAGGGGACCTTTCCGACCAAAGTCCATTTCTCGATTTTCCACCTCCTACCAATCTGCAGGTACCCCGCCAACCCCTCGGGACGCCAAACGCAAATGGCAAATCGGCGGGAGGGCGCCCGGTAGTCCATCCGAGGAAGGCGCTCCAAGTCCCCGCAGATCGGCTTTTTCAAAACCTCATCGGCACTACCGAGGGCAAGTGGTTAACCAGCTGTCCGAGACACTCGACCACAAATGCAAGTGGCAGCTCGGCGGGACCAATCCGCTCCCTTTAGCGGGAACACCCCCACTGTGTCCCCGGTACCACGGCTGGACACGACCTCATACACTTCCGAGGGCAAGTGATTAACTAACGGTAGGGTGCACTTTTCATATATGCACGTGCCCCATCGGCGGGACCAATCCACTCCTCCGTTCCGCTCTCCTGCAACCTTGGCCCCGGTAAAGCGGCGGCACAGGACCTCATAGACCTCCTGGAAGTCGCCAGAGGCTAAGTCCGACTGGTTTATGACTTGCCACTGCCTGGCCCTGCCTCCACAGGCTAAGTCCGACTGGTTTATGATTTGCCACTGGTTCATGACTTGCCACTGCCTGGCCCTGCCTCCACAGGCTGAGTCCGACTGGTTTATGACTTGCCACTGCCTGGACCTGCCTCCACAGGCTAAGTCCGACTGGTTTATGACTTGCCGCTGCCTGGACCAGCCTCCACAGGCTAAGTCCGACTGGTTTATGACTTGCCACAGTCTCCGCCAGACTCCACTGGTTCATGACTTGCCACCGCCTCGACCAGCCTCCCCAGGCTAAGTCCGAGCGTTGCGGTGGCCATGCCAGTGCCGACGAGGTCTGATCCGGTCCCTCGCGCTCCGGGGAGCCGTGCCCGGCCTCGGCGGGGCGTCGGGCCGCCGTTTGGAGCGCCGGCCGAAAACCCGAAAAAAGGGCGAAAATCGGAAGAAATTCGCGCCCGATCGGGCCGAGCGGCCGGCGGGGCGGCAGCCCGGGTCGGTCTCCGCAGACCTGGAGGCTCGAGGGGACCTTTCCGACCAAAGTCCATTTCTCGATTTTCCACCTCCTACCAATCTGCAGGTACCCCGCCAACCCCTCGTGACGCCAAACGCAAGTGGCAGACCAGCGGGACGGACCACCGGTAGTCATGCCGGGAATGAGGTCTCGGCGTCGGCATAAGGTGGGTGGATCGGACCCCATCCGGCCTACGGTTCTTTTTCAAAACGGCGCCCCCGGCCCCCGCCGGCGGCGGCCTTGGCGGCCGGGTGGGCGCCCCTCCTCGAATCGCCACCCTGCCCCGGGGTGAGCCGCTTCGCCGCCGCCCGGCGCCGTCAACAACCTTGTCCTGGTTTATGACTTGTCACCGCCGCTGGTTTATGACTTGTCACCGCCGCTGGTTTATGACTTGTCACCGCCGCTGGTTTATGACTTGTCAGCACCGGCGGACGGCCTCTCGCCGCCCTTTGGACGCCCCGGCGGCGGACCGTGACCCCCCACGGCTGGCCCGCGCGGGGCCCGCCACCCGCCCAAGGGGCGCCCCCTGCCGTTCGCCCACCTAACGCACGGCTGGAACAGCACCAAGCCCCGCAGCCGGCCAACGGCGGCACACACTGACCGCAGCCCACCGGAGGCACGTCGGGCCGTGGCCGTACCCCGCCCGACAGCGCCCCCTGCGGGCCACGGACCAGGCGGACGTTGGGACGAGACGATCCCCGGCCGAGGCGCTCTCTGAGCCCGCCAGGGACCGGTGCACCGCCGGCGGAGGCTGCACCGGGCCCAGCAGGTCACTCTGCCCGCCAGGGACCGGGGGGACCGCCGGCGGAGGCTGAGCCCGGCCCAGGAGCTCCCTCTGCCCGCCAGGAACCGGGGGGACCGCCGGCGGAGGCTGAACCCGGCCCAGGAGGTCACTCTGCCCGCCAGGGACCGGGGGGACCGCCGGCGGAGGCTGCACCGGGCCCACGAGCTCCCTCTGCCCGCCAGGGACCGGGGGGACCGCCGCCGGAGGCTGCACCCGGCCCAGGAGCTCCCTCTGCCCGCCAGGGACCGGGGGGACCGCCGGCGGAGGCTGCACCCGGCCCAGGAGGTCCCTCTGCCCGCCAGGGACCGGGCGGACCGCCGGCGGAGGCTGCACCGGGCCCAGGAGCTCCCTCTGCCCGCCAGGGGCCGGGGGGACCGCCGCCGGAGGCTGCACCGGGCCCAGGAGCTCCCTCTGCCCGCCAGGGGCCGGGGGGACCGCCGCCGGAGGCTGCACCCGGCCCAGGAGCTCCCTCTGCCCGCCAGGGACCGGGGGGACCGCCGGCGGAGGCTGCACCGGGCCCAGGAGCTCCCTCTGCCCGCCAGTGACCGGGGGGACCGCCGCCGGAGGCTGCACCCGGCCCAGTAGCTCCCTCTGCCCGCCAGGGACCGGGGGGTCCTCCGGCGGAGGCTGCACCCGGCCCAGGAGGTCCCTCTGCCCGCCAGGGACCGGGGGGACCGCCGGCGGAGGCGGCACCGGGCCCAGGAGCTCCCTCTGCCCGCCAGGGACCGGGGGGACCGCCGCCGGAGGCTGCACCCGGCCCAGGAGCTCCCTCTGCCCGCCAGGGACCGGGGGGTCCGCCGGCGGAGGCTGCACCCGGCCCAGGAGGTCCCTCTGCCCGCCAGGGACAGGGTGTAACGCCGGCGGAGGCTGCCTCCGGCCCAGGAGGTCCGTCTGCCCGCCAGGGACCGGGGGGACCGCCGAGGAGTCTCTGCCCGTCCCAGATACTCCCTATCCCTACCCCTAACCGTATCCCTAACCCTATCGCCTAACCCTAACCCTATCCCTAACCCTAACCCTAACCCTATCCCTAACTCTAACCCCATCGCCTAACCCTAACCCTATCCCTAACCCTATCCCTAACCCTAACCCTATCCCTAACCCTAACCCTATCCCTAACCCTAACCCTATCCCTAACGCTAACCCTAACCCTA
Source organism: Scyliorhinus torazame (assembly GCF_047496885.1). Taxonomy (NCBI): domain Eukaryota; kingdom Metazoa; phylum Chordata; class Chondrichthyes; order Carcharhiniformes; family Scyliorhinidae; genus Scyliorhinus; species Scyliorhinus torazame. Next base: position 73,819 of record NW_027308522.1, on the reverse strand, counting down.
TCCCTAACCCTAACCCTAACCCTAACCCTATCCCTAACCCTAACCCTAACCCTATCCCTAACCCTATCGCCTAACCCTAACCCTATCCCTAACCCTATCGCCTAACCCTAACCCTAACCCTAACCCTATCCCTAACCCTAACCCTATCCCCTAACCCTAAACCTATCCCTAACCCTAACCCTAACCCTAGCTCTAACCCCATCGCCTAACCCTAACCCTATCCCTAACCCTAACCCTATCCCTAACCCTAACCCTAACCCTAACCCTAACCCTATCGCCTAACCCTATCCCTAACCCTAACCCTATCCCTAACCCTAACCCTAACCCTATCCCTAACCCTAACCCTATCCCTAACCCTAACCCTATCGCCTAACCCTAACCCTATCCCTAACCCTAACCCTATCGCCTAACCCTAACCCTATCCCTAACCCTAACCCTATCGCCTAACCCTAACCCTATCCCTAACCCTAACCCTATCCCTAACCCTAACCCTAACCCTATCCCTAACCCTAACCCTAACCCTATCCCTAACCCTAACCCTAACCCTATCCCTAACCCTATCGCCTAACCCTATCCCTAACCCTAACCCTATCCCTAACCCTATCGCCTAACCCTAAACCGAACCCCAACCGCAACCCCCAACACCAAAAGGCACCGGGCCGTAAGCCTGCACCCGCACCGGCAGTGCCCTAGCCCCCTCGGGGAAGAAGGGACTCCGTCTCCACACCGCACCCGCCCCAGCTGCGCTCTCTCCCCGCCACCGCCGAAGGCACACGATTTGAACCGCTCCTCCCGTCCGGGGAAGCACACTCGGCAGCACGCCAACCTCCTTCCCAACGGGACCAGGACCGAAGGGCACACAGACCCTCCACCACCCCACCAACGTGACCCCAAGCCCGGGCACCCCCTTCAAATTCGCCCGCTGGGACGTGTATTAAGCCCGGCAACAGTTATTCAAGCAAAACCGCAGCCGCAAGTTGAAGTGACAACTCATTAACCAAAACAATATTGGGCAAGTCATAAACCACTTTCCACTCTGGACAAGTCATAAACCAGTTTCCTCTCTGGACAAGTCATAAACCAGTTGGACAAGTCATAAACCACTTTCCTCTTTGGACAAGTCATAAACCAGTTTCCTCTCTGGACAAGTCATAAACCACTTTCCACTCTGGACAAGTCATAAACCAGTTTCCTCTCTGGACAAGTCATAAACCAGTTGGACAAGTCATAAACCACTTTCCTCTTTGGACAAGTCATAAACCAGTTTCCTCTCTGGACAAGTCATAAACCAGTTGGACAAGTCATAAACCAGTTTCCAC